>NC_046169.1:2534108-2644108 GCF_011064425.1 Rattus rattus
ACAGAAAACAAAACCGGCGTCGACCTTCGTGGCCGACCACAGAAGCACTGAATTGATCGCAGGTCCCAGACCTTGCCCTAACAAATCGGTCAGTCAAGGGTAAAGTCTCCTCTAGACCTACCAGAAGGGGTCCAGCAGGCGTCTGGTCCTCCCCGTGTCCTCCTGGGACGTCTCCCAGAAATGAACGGACGGTGGACACCTGGACATCTATCCTTATCCACCAGCCCTCCTTCCAGGAGTGCGGGTCTCCCCTGAGCGTCCATAAAACCGAAACTGCGATCGCACCAGATTTCCAGACAGAACACAGACACAGCGCTGAGACAAAACAGAGAATCTTACCTCCAAGTGGGTCTAGGACCCCTGGGTGGTCGCGCTGATCCCGGACGAGCCCCCAAAATGTAAGACCCCCGAAGGGAGCCTCCCACTCAAGTCTCGGGAAAGACGCGCACCCAGTAGGACACAGAGACCGGACTTGCTGTAATCACACGAGGAAGTTTTATTGCAAGCAAGATGAAACGAGAGCTCAGGCCAGCATGCTGGGGTCCAGACTCATACACCACAGGGGAGTAGAGGAGTTCGACCCGACCTGACTTTTCACAGAGCTTTTAAAGGAAAAAACCACAATCCAGGGGGAGCAAGAGGGAGGGAGGAGGAAATTCCAAAACCATAAACAGCTCACACAGCTAGATCATATGCTAGTCATGTGTAACACTAGACAAACACACCTAGGGCATTGTGACATTATGATTATGGGTTGTGACATTCTACATGGCCATTAGAACATTGTGGCCGGAGGCTATGGGTCATTATGGCTATTCCAGGAAACTTCTCATGCAAGGCTGTTTCGGGAACCATTGTATAGCTAGGGGGGTGAAAAGTTCAGGTTCTCACAGGCCCCACTTCTTCTTTCTGGGTAGCTAGACCCCTATTTCTCCTTTTAGTATTCATCCTAATTCTACACTTCTTTTAACGATTCCTTGCATAGTTCTTTTTGTTTCTACTTGGTTGATTTCAGCCCTGAGTTTGAGTATTTCCTGTTGTCTACTCCTCTTGGGTGTATTTGCTTCTTTTTGTTCTAGAGCTTTTAGGTGTGCTGTCAAGTTGCTAGTGTATGGTCTCTCCAGTTTCTTTTTGGAGGCACTCAGAACTATGAGTTTTTCTTTTAGCCCTGCCTTCATTTTGTCCCATAGATTTGGGTATGTTGTATCTTCATTTTCATTAAATTCTAAAAAGTCTTCAATTTCTTTCTTTATTTCTTCCTTGACCAAGTTGTCATTGAGTAGAACATTGTTCAGCTTCCATGTGTATGTGGGCTTTCTGTCATTTTTGTTGTTATTAATGACCAGCCTTAGTCCATGTTGATCTGACAGGATGCATGGGATTATTTCAATTTCCTATTTATTGAGGCCTATTTTGTGACCAATTATATGGTCAATTTTTGAGGAGGTACCATGAGGTAGTGAGAAGAACGTATATTATTTTGTTTTCAGATGAAATATTCTATAGATATCTGTTAAATCCATTTGGTTCATAACTTCTGTTAGTTTCACTGTGTCTGTTTAATACCTGTTTTCATGATCTGTCCATTGATGAGAGTGGGGTGTCCAAGCCACCCACTATTATTGTGTGAGGTACGATGTATGCTTTGAGCTTTAGTAAAGTTTCTTTTATGAATGTGGGTGCCCTTTCATTTGGAGCATAGATATTCAGAATTGAAAGTTCAGTTTGGTAGATTTTTCCTTTGACGAGTATGAAGTGTTCTTCCTTATCTTTTTCGATAACTTTTGCTTGAAATTCCATTTTTTTGATATTAGAATTGCTACTCCAGCTTGTTTCTTGGGACTGTTTGCTTGGAAAAATTTCCCAGCCTTTTACTCTGAGGAAGTATCTGTCTTTGTCTCTGAGGTGCATTTCCTGTATGCAGCAAAATGCTAGGGTCCTGTTTATATATCCAGTCTGCTAGTTATGTCTTTTTATTGGGGAGTTGAATCCATTGATGTTGGATTTCCTGGATGTTTTGGGCTAGGATCTTTTTGCATTTTGCATTTTTTTTGACTGTCATGTCAATGTTTTCTATGGTATCTTTTGCTCCTTTGTTTCATTTTTTCTATCTATTGTGTTCTTTTTGTGATGCTTATGTCTATGTCTCCTGATTTCTTTCCTATGTTTTTTTCTCCTTTGTGAGGTTGTCTCCCTTTGTGATTTCTTTATTGTTTCTATTTCCTGTTTGTAGATCCTGGATGCTTTTTTTTTCAATTCCTTCCCCTGTTTGGTTGTATTTTCCTGTAATTCTTTAAGGGATTTTTGTGTTTCTTCTTTAAGGACTTCTACCTGTTTACTTGTGTTGTTCTGTATTTCTTTAAGGGAGTTATTTATGTCCTTCTTAAAGTCCTTTATCATCATCGTGAGAAGTGATTTTAAATCCAAATCTTGTTTTTCCAGTGTGCTGGGATATCTAATATTTGCTTTGGTGCGAGAACTGGGCTCTGATGATGCCATGCAGTCTTGGTTTCTGTTGCTCAGGTTCCTGCACTTGCCTCTTGCCATTTGGTTGTATCTGGTATTAGTTGGACTTGCTGTCTCTGACAGTGGTTTGACCCTCCTCTAAGCCTGTGTGTTAGCACTCCTGGAGATTGGCTTTCTCTCAGAGGAATCTGAGTACAGAGAGCTGTGTCACAGCTGTGTCAGTTCTGGGTACAGTCGGAAACAGAAAGGATCCTGCCTCAGGCTGCTTCTCAGTTCCTGTGTCCTGAGGTCTCTGGTGGGTGCCTCGAAGCAGAAGTGGTGGTTGTACCTGTGCTCTCAGCTGTGTCAGCACTCCTGGGAGACCAGCTCTCCCAGTGGGATCTGGGCACGGAAAGCTGTGGCCTCAAATATTTTCTAAGGTTAGTTTAAATAGTAGATATGGAAGACCAACTATAGTTTCACCCTGGGACTTCTGACCCAAATCCACAACTTTGTCAAAGAGAAGTCTCCTTCCATTCTTCAGGGTCACTTCCCCAGATTCAAGATGTGCCCCAGTTTTTGAAACTCCCTATTCCAATAGAACTCATGGATGTTGGAATTGCCTGAACTCAGCATGGGGACTCCATGCCCACTGGAACCAAGGGGGTTGTGTTTGTTGTTCTGGCCCCAGGGCAGGCTCCAGGTTGTTGGATCCAGCTTCTGAGAGCTCAGGGAAGAAGTCTGCATAGGCAGGCAGCAATGGGAGCCCGTGGGTACACATTCTCTAGAATTCACCTGTAAAGAACAGGGTTTGAAGGCCAATGACCACAAGTGCTTGCCTTGTAAGCCTGAAGACCTTAGTAAAGATACAAGGGGATCAATTTCACACAGTTGATATCTAGCTTCCCCATGCATGCGCATGTATAGTCTGCATATCACACAATAATGAGTGATGATGATGATGATAGAACAGAAGCTTGGTCATTGATCTTACTCTTGATCTTTCTACTTATAAGCTCAAACTGTCACTCACCAGAACCCCATAGAGGACACAGTTTTGGGGATGATCTAGCTGTCTAGCACCTGCCCTTGTCACAGCAGCAATTTCTGTGAGCATAGTGGCCAGTGAGGTCTGCAGCACACCAACCCCTGATAAGCAATCTACAACAGGATAAAGAATGGGGCTCATTAACACAGACTGGGCCTGGATAGGTTTAAATCCCAGTGGTACCTATATTTCTTGCAGAATGGCTTCCCTAGCACCTGAGAGCTGTGTCAGTTTTCCCAACCATCACTACACAGGGCCCATTTGTGATGTCATAGCTTCACCTTTCAGATGCTTCTAATGATGGGCACAAGAACTAGGGCAATCATCACAGATTAAGCAAACTCCTCCCCTCTCCAGGTCCTTTATAAAGGAGGGCCTCAGAGGATGCTTGATATGCAGCCTCCCTTGGCCTTTGCTGTCTACCATCTACCCCTGGCTTTTTCTTCCTTTCCTTCCCACATGGACCTACCCCATGCACACTCCCCCATCTCTGACAATCCATGTTCCATTTTTCCCTCTTTGGTTACAATGTTTCCAAAGGTACCATTCTAGAATCCAGACATACTTTTGCAGCCCCTCAAGCTTCTAATTCATAATAACCCAGTACCTCACTGGGGGGGATTCTAGGTAAAATCCCAGAAACTCGGTCTCATGAGGCTGGTTGTCTCAGCTAGTCTTCTATGTAAGTTGCAATCCCAAAGAAGTAGGGTCCAATGCAAGAGAAGGAATGGATAGGCTGGCTCGGTGAGGGCAAGCAGTCAAAGAATGAACAAACCCTCCTTCCATTGTGCTTATACAGGGTTCCAGCACAAGGTGTAGCCCAGATTAGAGGTGTGCCTTCTGGCTGAAGATCTGGATTAAAGGTGTATGTCATCCTGTCTCAAGATCTGGTGTATGTCTTCCAGCCTCAAGACCTGCATCACAGGTGAGCCCTCCATTTCTGGGTTGTAGTTCATTACACATATGGTCATGTTGATGACCAAGAGCAGCCATCACAGTCCGCCCCTGTTAACTTAAAACACAACTATATTTCCTTGTGTCATGATTAATTTTCAAATGAAAACAATAACCAGATCGAAATAATGCCTAACATGATATAACAGGGGATATTGTACAACTGAAAAACACACGATAAGTTTAGAATAGATCTTGGGGGATGTCCTTTTAGTAAGTCAAACTTAAATAGATATTTACTTATACTCTTGTAGTTGATGTCTATGTGCAGGTAAGGGTAGGCACAAGATAAGGCAAAGTCTGTCATTGGGCAGTGAAAAAGTAAGGTGGGAACAGAGTTTTTGTAACAAAAAATCTTATTTAATATTTATTGTTACATATTCTCTTAATTTTTGTTAAAGAAGTGGAAAGAAAACAAATATCTGTACAAATGCATTCTTAACAAAATACAACAGAAACATGTTAACTATAACCCTTGTTTTTGCAATTGGTCATGTGGCCTTAGATTGTATTTCTAGCTATGTTTCTCTGCTACCCATTCTGCATTTCCTTTACCCTCTGCAGGCATCTCAGCAAGTCTTGGCTCCTTTCCTGGATGAGTGACCCATACCTTCATTCCTGGTGGGTTTGTATCCTTTGTCATGCTGTTGTATTAGGCTGTTGTAATGTCGCATGAACTTTAATCATGGGGCATGTTAGTACTGAGACACCCTACAGCATCTCCTGCACTCCAGACAAAATCCTTCTTACCTCTATTGTGGAAAGACAATCCAGTTTCCCCATGGTTATCTGGATCTATTACCCCTCCTCATACTGTTATTCTTTTCTTAGCCTGTTGGTTTAAGGGCGTCAGAAGCCCAAAGTGACCAGTGACCAGGGAAATGTCTGAAATTCCGGTTTAACGGAATGTTCGTTGTAGCTCCTGGCAGGAGCATTCCCCACTCTGCAACCAAATTTCTAGGTCAGCAGAATTTAGGACTGTGGGAACAGGAAACAAACACTTTCCTAATGGGTAACTAGAGGTGATAGTAAGTGGACCTATTTCCTTTATCCACTCCTTAGTTCCTAGACCAAAGGATCCTAGTTATGGGAGAAACAGTACCACATTTAGGGCACTAATTCAAAATATATACCGTCTTCTAGAGAACTGTTGTATGTAACATTAAAAAACAATCACACCATTGTCAGCTATGCTCTAGTGACATGGTTTCCCCTCCCCCAATGGGAGTTGCAAGTCTGTCTTCCCTGTTCCCTGCAGTTTGCCTGCCTCCAAACTGCTCAATATCTTCCCATCTATCCGCCCTCTGTGACTAGCTGTCACAAATCCCCATAATTCAGTAAAATCAAAACTCTAGAGACTTGTAATTTATCAGTCAGATTTATATCAGTAAATTCTCAACCCACAAAACACCCACACAAGGAACTCAAAGCCAATTAATATTGATACAAGCTGCCCATCTAGATCGGACAGATTGTCCTATATTATTCTATCCCTTCTATGATATTCATAGCTACCTGTGGCTTAAAGCCATGTGGATTGGGTTCGTCCTTTTCTTCCCCTAGCTTCTCTCCTTCCCCTCTCTGTCCCCTGTTCTTTGTCTCTAAAACTCTCAGCCTGCCTTCTTTTTCCCTGCCCAATTACAGACTCCAGTCTTATATTACACCTGCCCTCACCTGCTTATCAACAGCAATCTGCAGAGAACCCTGCTCCCATGTCGCTGTCACTTAATAGACACTGTACCTTCAAAAGGTCATTCCATCTTTCTATCAGGCCAGCTGCTGCTTAAGGATATTAGAGCATGGTTAGACCAGTGGATTCCATGATTGTGGGTCCACTGTTACACTTCTCTGGCTGTGAAGTGAGTTCATTGGTCAGAAGCAATACTGTGTGGGATACCAGGTCAGTGGATAAAACATTCTGAAGGCCATGGATGTTGGTTTTGGCAGAAGCATTACATCCAGGAAAGGCAAATATGTAAACGGAGTAAGTATCTACTTCAGTATGGACAAAACATTGCCCTTTCCATGGAGGAAGTGGTTCAATGTAGTCAACCTACCACCAGGTTGCTGGCTGGTCACCCTGGGGAATTGGTTTCATACCTGGGGCTCAGTGTTAGTTTTTGCTATTGGCAGATCTGGCATTCAGTAGCAGTTGTGGCCAGGTTAGCCTTGGTGAGTTGAGGTCCATGTTGTTGAGCCTAAACCTAATCCCCATTTTTGCCACCATAGCTACTTTGTTCTGTGATTCACCTTACAAAGGCCCCAAACAGCATTCTTATCTGCCACTGCCACCTCAAGCACCACCAGGTCTGCTAGATCCAAGGGGGTAGAGTAGCCTGCACAGCAACCTGGACCTGTTGAAGAGCCTGTTGTGTTCAGGTCCCACACAGAACCTGCAAAACTCATCACTTGGTATAGTGAGGAAACTCTGGGAAGGAAAGAAGGAAAGAAGGAAGGATGGAAGGAAGGAAGGAAGGGAGGAAGGAAGGAAGGGAGGGAGGAAGGGAGGGAGGAAGGGAGGGAGGAAGGAAGGAAAGGAAGGAGGAAGGAAGGAGGAAGGAAGGAAGGAAGGAAGGAAGGAAGGAAGGAAGGAAGGAAGGAAGGAAGGAAGGAAGGAAGGAAGGAAGGAAGGAAGGAGGAAGGAAGGAAGGAAGGGAGGAAGGAAGGAAGGAAGGAAGGAAGGAAGGAAGGAAGGGAGAAAGGAAGGAAGGAAGGAAGGAAGGAAGGAAGGAAGGCAGGAAGGAAGGAAGGAAGGGAAGGCAGGAAGGCAGGAAGGAAGGAAAGGAGGGTGGGGAGGAAGGAAGGAAGGAAGGGAGGAAGGAGAGGGAGGAGGGAGGAAGGGAAGGAGGAAGGAAGGAGGGAGGAAGGGAAGGAAGGAAGGAAGGAGGAAGGAGGAAGGAGGAGGAGGAAGGGAGGAAGGAGGAAGGAAGGAAGGAAGGAAGGAAGGAAGGAAGGAAGGAGGGAGGGAGGAGGGGAGGAAGGAAGGAGGGAGGAAGGAGGAAGGAGGAAGGAAGGGAGGAAGGAAGGAGGAAGGAGGGAGGGAGGAAGGAAGGAGGAAGGAAGGAAGGGAGGAAGGAAGGAGGAGGAGGAGGAGGAAGGAAGGAGGAAGGAAGGAGGAGGAAGGAAGGAAGGAAGGAAGGAAGGAGGAAGGAGGAAGGAGGAAGGAAGGAAGGAGGAAGGAAGGAAGGGAGGAAGGAAGGAAGGAAGGAAGGGAGGGAGGGAGGAAGGGAGGAAGGAAGGGAGGAAGGGAGGAAGGGCGGAAGGGAGGAAGGGAGGAAGGAAGGAAGGAAGGAGGGAGGAGGGAAGGGAGGAAGGAAGGTAGGAGGGCAGGAAGGGGGGAGGGAGAAGGTAGTAAGGAAGGAGGAAAGTAACGAAGGGAGGAGGGAAGGAAGGAGGGAGGAAGGAGGAAGGAAGGAAGGAGGAAGGAAGGAGGGAGGAAGGAGGAGGAAGGAAGGAGGAGGAAGGGAGGGAGGAGGAAGGAAGGAAGGAAGGGAGGAGGAGGAGGGAGGAAGGAAGGAAGGAAGGAAGGAGGAAGGAAGAAGGGAGGAAGGAAGGAAGGAGGAAGGAAGGAAGGAGGAAGGAAGGCAGGAGGAAGGAAGGAGGAGGAAGGAGGAAGGGAGGGGAGGAGGAAGGAAGGAAGGAGGAAGGAAGGAAGGAGGGAAGGAAGGGAGGAAGGAAGGAGGAAGGGAGGAGGGAAGGAAGGAAAGGAGGGAGAAGGAGAGGGGGGAAGAAGGACAGGAAGGAAGGAAGGAAGGAAGGAAGGAGGAAGGAAGGAAGGAAGGAAGGAAGGAAGGAAGGAAAGAAGGAAGGAGGGAAGGAAGGGGGAGGAGGAAGGAAGGAAGGAGGGAGGAGGAAGGAGGAGGAAGGAAGGAAGGAAGGAAGGAGGAAGGAAGGAAGAAGGGAGGAGGAAGGAAGGGGAGGAGGGAGGGAAGGAGGAAGGAAGGAAGGAAAGGGAGGAAGGAAGGAAGGAAGGAGGGAGGGAGGAAGGGAGGAAGGAAGGAGGGGAAGGAAGGAAGGAAGGAAGGAAGGAAGGAAGGGAGGAAGGAAGGGGAAGGAAGGAAGGAAGGAAGGAGGGAGGAAGGGAAGGAGGAGGAAGGGGAGGAAGGAAGGAGGAGGAAGGAGGGAGGAAGGAAGGAAGGAGGAAGGAAGGGAGGAAGGAGGAAGGAGGAAGGAAGGGGGGAAGGCGGAAGGAAGGAAGGAAGGAGGAAGGAAGGGAGGAGGAAGGAAGGAGGAAGGAAGGGAGGAGGAAGGAGGAAGGAAGGAAGGGAGGAAGGAAGGAAGGGAGGAAGGAAGGAGGAGGAAGGAAGGGAGGAGGGAGGAAGGAAGGAAGGGGAGGAAGGAGGGGGGAGGAGGAAGGAGGAGGAAGGAAGGAAGGAGGAAGGAAGGAGGAAGGGAGGAGGAAGGAAGGAAGGAGGAGGAAGGAGGATAGAGGAAGGAAGGAGGAAGGAAGAAGGAGGAAGGAAGGGGAGGAGGAAGGAAGGGGGAGGGAGGAAGGAGGGAGGGAGGAAGGGAGGAGGAAGGAAGGAAGGAAGGGGAGGAAGGAAGGAAGGAAGGAGGGAGGAAGGAGGAAGGAGGAGGAAGGGAGGGAGGAAGGAGGAAGGAGGAAGGAAGGAAGGAGGAAGGAAGGAGAAGGAGGGAGGAAGGAAGGAGGAAGGGGGAGGAGGAAGGGGAAGGAAGGGAAGGAGGGAGGAAGGAGGAGGAGGGAGGAAGGAAGGAAGGAAGGAGGAAGGGAGGGAGGGGAGGAGGAAGGAGGAGGAAGGAAGGAGGGAGGGAGGAAGGAAGGAGGAAGGAAGGAGGGAGGAAGGAGGAAGGAGGAGGAGGAAGGAAGGGGGAGGGGAGGAGGGAGGAAGGGAGGAAGGAAGGGAGGAAGGGAGGAAGGAAGGGAGGAGGAAGGAGGAAGAATTTCCTTATGGTGCTAGAGAGATGGCTCAGCAATTAAAAATGTGTACTGTGCTTGCAAAGGGCCAGCATTCAGTTCTTAGAAAACATTTCGGGCAGCTCACAACCAGCTCCAGGGGATCTGATGCCATCTTCTGATTTCTAGGGACACCTGTATTCATGTGCAATACTCTCCCATGCTCATAATTTAAAAATAATAAAACAAAAACTTTAAAAATAAAAAGTAAAAAGGCAGACCTGGTAAGATGGCTCAGCTCGTAAAGGTGTGTGCTACCAAGTCTGATCATCTGAGTTTCATCACTTAGACTTACATGGTGGTAGGTGAGAACCAACTCCTGCAAGTTACCTCTCACCTCCACACTTTGGCATAGTATTTGTTTTCATGGTCTTCCACATAAGACAATATAATTTAAAAATTTTAAGTAAAAAGAGATCTAATCATCTTCATTGAGGAGTTGGGGAGTGGCTCAAGGGTAGAGCCCCTGTCTAGAATCACCTAGGGTCTGTGGGAGGAGGCATGGTTCGCACTTGATCTTAGCCAAAGGCCGAGAAGCGATGGCATGGTTCAGTTATAGAGTGCCAGTTTAGCTCTCAAACAAGACCTGAGTGACAGACAGACAGACAGACAGACACACACACTCATACACACACACACAGAGAGAGAGAGAGAGAGAGAGAGAGAGAGAGAGAGAGAGAGAGAGAGAGAGAGAGATAGGTGGGGTAGGGAAAAGAGAAAAAAAAGGCTTCAATAAAGAAGCTTGCCCATCTCCTACTGATCATTTCAGAGCCAGGGTTCAGGTGGGCATGGTGGTCTATGCCTGGGAGCCTAGGTATTCAAGAGGCTTGAGGCAGGAAGATCACGAGTGAGTTTGAGGTCAACCTGGACAAAATATTAAAATCCAAGACTACCTGGGTAACTCAGTGTGACCTATCTTAAGAAGTGGAAATCCTGGCTTGTGAGGTGGCTCACTGAGTAAATGTACTTGCCACCAAGCTTGATAGCCTAGGTTTGATCCTCAAACCCTACAAGGTGGAAAGAGAGAATTGACTCCTGCAACATTGTCCTCTGACTTCTACATGCACTGTAGCATTAGTACATACACAAATAAATACATTTTATAAATTTTTGGTGGCACAGAAATACTGCCTTGAGGACCAGAAACCAGAGTCCAGATGGCCCAGAGACCTAGGATAGAACTGAACACAACTGGCAAAAAGAAAAAAAAAAAGTCAATGCTCCTAATGATATTCTGCTTTACCCACATAGATTGGTGCTTGACCCAGTTGTCATCAGAGAGGCTTCACCCAGCAACTGATGGAAACAGATGTCAATGCCCACAACGACACGGCACCGAGAACCAGGCGTAAGCCTGCGGGATTAAAGCGCGCGCGCGCGCACACACACACACACACACACACACACACACACACACACACACACACACACACACGGGTTATTCACCCCTGTTAAGAAAGAATGCCCTTCTGTAGTTTTATTTTTCAAATATACCCCAAGTTGACCAGGTGGAAAAATCTAGGGAGCACAGTGGGAAACCCCGGCTCAAGACTTCCATAAGAAGACTGAATACTGCCCCCAATTTACTGGGGAGAAATCCAGGAAGACCAGCTTAAATCTCAAAAACAAAAGACTGGGAAGACAAAAGACAGGAACGAATTGACCATCACCCAGGTATGTCATTACTGGGCCAGACTGCTCCTCTGTTAGGAACAAAAGGCTTCCACATGCATCAGCAGGGCTCAGCAGGGGTCAAACCCTGCAAGGGACCCAGAAGGGTCTGACAAGGGGGTGAAACACTGCAGGGGACCCAGGAGGCTCTGAGGAACAGATGCAGAGATAAACGGTAAGTGGAGCTTGGGGAATCCTGCTGGAGAGGGGGAGGAAGTACTGTAGGAGCCAGAAGGGTCAAGGAGACCACAAGAAACCCCACAAATCTGGGCCCATAAAGCTTGCCGAGACTGAACTGATAATCAGGGAGCCTGCATGGGTCTAACCTAGGCCCTTGGCATATGTGTCATGGTTTTGTAGCTTGGTGTTCTTGTGGTACTCTTAACAGAGGGAGTGGGGTCTGTCTCTGAAGTTTCGGCTGCTTTTGGGACTGCCATTTTCCTGCTGGGTTGCCTTGACCAACCTTGACATGAATACATATGTCTTACTACAACTTGATATGCCATGTTTGGTTGATATCCTCAGGAGCCGTCCCCTTTTCACTGAAACATAGAAAAACATAGAAAACAAAGTGTTTTTTTTTTTAAACAAACCCTTTCAAGATTCAACTGGGAGGTCTTTCCCCCAGAAAGGCCTCTCTGACGCCTTGATTCCTGACATTTCTGCTCTTCAGATCCTCCTTATTTTAGCAATGAATTCCAAGGTTAGTGTTTTCTTCTTCCCATTCCCAGACCAGCACAAACTCTTTTAAAGCAGGACTCACCGTGCCTCACTCACTGCTAACGGGCAACAGCTGCTATGCAGAATGGATCAGCAGAAGAAAGTCATTGTTCTCAGGCTTCTCTGGGAGTAGCAAAGCAGCCAGCTCTCTGCCATCCAGCCATCTTTTCTTGTTCACTGCCCATTTTCCTCCTCAAGTTCTTCTCAGTACCTCTCTCACACGAGGCCCTGTGAATCCCTCATGCAGCATCTTCCATCACAGCGGCTGTGGACACAGATGGTTGTGGACAGATAGGGGAGGATCACTGAAGGTTTCCTAGAAGCAGAGGAGGCTGGAACCTAAGTAAGCCTTTCTTTATGCGGAGATACCCACCCTCTGGACCAGGCTGACTCATGTGGGGTAGCTTAGTCAGTAAGGTGCTTTCTGTGTAAACATGAGGATCTAAGTTCAGGTCCTCAGCACCCATGCAACGCTACAAGCAACGGTCTCTGACTCCATAGTGAGTTCCCCGGCTGGTTATCCTAGGTCAGCTCCAGGTTCAATGAAAGACCCTGTCTCAAAAAAATGAAGGGGAGGGTTGGTGGAAACACCTAACATTGATCATTGATCTCTGACTTCCCCAACACACACACACACACACACACACACACACACACACACACACACACACACACTCACTCACACAAAGACTGTACAATGAGCCTGTCCCCTCTGACCTTTGGTCTTAGATGAATGATTCATGGATGAAGAGACCCACCATCTGGAATTGCCATGTGTAAGTGAGGGCGGCAATCCAGGAACTCAGGTTGCCCACACCCAGGACCTGGATATCCTTTCTGGCATAGACAGGATTTCCCTTGGCAGCTGCCCCCATTCTTGCAGCTTACGCTCCATCCCAGTGATGCTATAGATCGTAGAAACATACAGTAAGGTAAAGATGTCCCAGGAAGGCCTGACCAGGTCTTGTACTTGGCTTTGAAAGAGCCCTCGCTTGCTCAAGTCGCGAGTCAGCGCACACCCAAAGACACACAGACGACCGACCGTCTTGCTGTAAACACACGAGGCAGTTTAATTTGGCAGAGCGCTCTGGCTAACACGTATCTCACGCAGGAGACAGAGGAGTCAACCCCGAAGCCTAGAAGCTTAGGGTCTATATAGGCAAAGTTGGGGGGGAGGGAACAGGGGCTCCTAGCGCGGCAACGGATCTGCTTATTGCACAGGCACGAAGCAAATCCGGGGGAAGGATCAGGCTTTGATCTCCAGAGAACAGTCCTTTGATCTCCTGTTCTCAGGGTGGGTGTTTATCTGAGTTGACGAAACATCTGGTAAAACTCCAACCTTGGCTCCCTAGAACATTATCTATGGAACACGATGGGGGCTAAAACAAACATCATAAGGTGGGGGTAAGGGTCTGGGCTCATTACTCACTTGGACATGTCCGGGGATGTCTCTCTCAGGAATTGTCATGTTTGCCATTATGCATCCTCCCTATCTCTGATGGTCTGCCGGTCCCTGGGATCTCTCCTCCTTTTCCCAGCCCATCTGGCACCCTGGGGTCTAGGGTTAATGAGTCAGCTTGCCCGCCTGCATTTTTAACTGTTTGTGCTCATGAGTCAGACTCTGTTGCCATAAGTTTTAAACTACTCTAAGATCTCTTTCATTCCCCTCTTCTTTTACTGAGTAATTCTAATCTTAGAATTTTGCTTTCGATATTTAGTAGCATCTCACTCTAGGCAGAAAGACTCGTATACGGCTCTATCAGAAACTCTGACTGACCAATACCGTTGTCTCAATACCATCAATTGAACAGCACCCACCCGATCTTTAACAAAAGCAATCAGTCTATTAGCCACACATGAGCCCAGGCAAATCATCCAGGGAGACTGGGTAAACCATGACTCAAATCAGCCTTGTTGGGCATCTCTATCTTTCTGCCTTTTATCTAGTCTTTCTCTGAGCCTCTGCATGGAGTCTCTCACCCATCCTTTAGGAACATTAAGTCTAACCCCCTCCTGTTCTGAAGCACCACTTCCGACAAGGAGGTCAAAGATTTTTCTAAGTTGGTGATGGATTTCTCTAGTATCTCTAAATCTTCATTAATGGCAGTTCTGAGAGCATTAAGGCCCTGTTGTCCGGTGGCCAATGCTCCTGTCCCTATTCCAGCGGCGATGCCTGCCCCTAGCAGTATAGCTAGAGAAAGAGACACAGGCTCCCGTTTGTGTCTTCTAGACCTAAGGCCGAATTCATTTTCAAAATTATCAGCAGTTTATAGTAAATTCTGGGGATTAGTTGTATTAACACACAGAAATCTATAGTTGGCCTAAACGTACTTGTGGACACACAAGGGATGAGTCCGGTATTGCATGCCCACCACTGATTGGGTCCTGGTACCAGATAATGCGTGGAAGCAGTTCTGTAACTAACTACTGTTCAGTTACACAAATGCTTATGGGAGGCTGGAGGGGTTCGCAAACAGAGTCCTGATCTGGATACTTCAGTCAAGGTCAGGTTCTTTTCAGTTCCCCAGAAGCATGAGTGATGGGAAGTAGTATTATTGAAAATACGACTCATAGCAATCCCCTCATAGTATAGGGGTGCTATCATTAAACACAGCCAACAGGATTTGGTAGTGGCTGGACTTGTATCATTTAAAGCACGAAAAGCCCCAATAACCAGATTAAGTAGTCGTTGGCCCATCGAGGGTTCTGGGGTGGGGGTGGGGGAAGAGGTTAGAGAATCCAGAGAAGTAATGGGATCAGAAGGGGCAGTGGTCGCCGACATAGGTCGAGCATGTGCTAGGGGTCTGGTAGGTGGGCCTTGTTCTGGAAGAACTCTGTTAGGTTTTACGGGAGGCAGACTTGTTAAAGTCAACTTAATTCTGAAAATAAGTCCAGGGTCCTTCCCCGCATCATCTATTCTCAGTCCCCAGTTATTCCCTCTAAGCCAGCTCCGATGGTCTCATTTCCCCGTGTCTGTGAACCTTATGACTGTGGGGTTGCAGTATCTGTCTTTGCAAGTCCCTTTTGGGCTGTTGCCATGGGCACACTTGTTTTCAGGGTATTTAGAACTATCTCTCTCCCCTTGGTTTGCCTTGTCATAGCTGCTGTTCCCTTTTACCGTAATCAAATCCCAAGTGGAAGTGGGGTTCCAATAAGCCTCACCGGTAGACTCACAACCCCATGCAGCACAATAAAAATCAGAGGCCCCTCCACATTGGTGTCGAAGCTTCCACCCGTGGCCCTGACCAGGGCAAACATAGAATTCTGAAGACCGGAGGTTAGCTCGGTAGAACTGCCCCGAGCACCCAAACGTACCTCCTATTCCACTTGGGATGCATTGCCTTTCGGCTGCTGGTTTGGAAAGATCAGTATGGTCAGGGAGATCCCAGGTGAATGATCCGGTTGCCAATTTACAAATATCTGGCATTAGGTCCGGCCACCAGGTCCATGGAGGGTGTACTGCAGTGATCGACCAGACAGTGTTCCCCTCCTCATTGATCACCTCCCAGATTTGTTGTATTGGGGGATGGGGGTTGCT
This sequence comes from Rattus rattus, assembly GCF_011064425.1. Taxonomy (NCBI): domain Eukaryota; kingdom Metazoa; phylum Chordata; class Mammalia; order Rodentia; family Muridae; genus Rattus; species Rattus rattus. Next base: position 2,549,400 of record NC_046169.1, read on the forward strand.
GTCCTGACTCACAGTCATGCCTTAAGAGGATTATGAGTCTTTTCCAAGATCCACTCATTTTGACGAGCCTCAGGAGGAGCCCTTTTTACATGTGAAGCGTGGACCCAAGCGGGAGTTCCTTCTACCTTGATGGCAGTTGGGATTGTTAACAGTACCAGGTAGGGTCCCTTCCACCGCGGCTCAAGGTTTCCAGCTCGGTGTCTCCATACTAAGACGGCGTCTCCAACCTCGAAATGATGAGGAACAGAGGGGTCCCCAGCGGCGTAAGTGTCCTTCAGCTGTTCCCAAATTTCTCGCCTGACCACCTCTAGAGCTTTCAAACAGGCTAAAAGAAGGGTAGAAGCCACAAAATTGTCATTAGGACGCGCCAAGCTTTTTAGGGTTTCGAACAGGGGTGGTGGTGTGCCAAACAGTATCTCAAAAGGTGTCAGCCCTAACAGTCCAGGCATATTCCGTACTTGGAACAAGGCAAGGGAGAAAAGGGCTATCCAATCACCCCTGCTGGTCTCTAAGGTCAATTTAGTTAAGGTCTCTTTTATAGTTCTATTCATTCTTTCTACCTGTCCTGAGCTCTGGGGTCTGTAAGCACAATGCAGTTTCCAATTTATCCCCAATTGTCTGGCCAGTCCCTGACTTACCTGGGCAATGAAGGCAGGTCCGTTGTCTGACCCAATTACCTTAGGTATCCCGAATGGGGAAGAATTTCTTCAAGAATCTTCTTAACCACTACATTAGCCGTTTCCTTCTTGGTGGGGTATGCCTCGACCCACCCTGAGAAGGTGTCTACGAAAACTAAAAGGTATTTATTACCGTACCGGGCTGGTTTGACTTCAGTGAAATTGACCTCCCAATAGGTTCCTGGTTGATCTCCTAGCAAGCGCTTTCCTGCGCAGAGCTTACTGGTCCCGGCACTAGTGAGGGCACAAGCCCGGCAGCTTCTTACAAGATCTTCTGCTGTTTTCTGCAGTTTAGGGACGTAATAAGGGGACTTTTTGACCAGTTCTACTATTTTTCTGGGTCCTAGGTGGGTAAGGCGGTGTGTATTAGGTATTTCAATCCCTCTTCTTCTGTGAGGATCTTTTTTTCGGGAATCTCCCCCTCCTGTTGGGGCACAACTCTAGCCACTAGAGTCATTGGCCCTTGTGCCGACTCTTTGACCGTTTGGTCAGCCATCTGGTTCCCTCTCTCGATGGGGCTGGTCCCCTTCTGATGTCCAGGGCAATGAACAATTGCCACTCTGCGGGGCAAATGGATAGCCTCTAACAGGCTGAGAATCTCTTTGTTCTTGATGTCCTTGCCCTCTGATGTTAGCAGTCCCCGCTGTCTGTAAATCGCCCCGTGGACGGGAGCTGTAGCAAATGCATACTGGCTATCAGCATATATGTTGATAGCCTTCCCTTCTGCCAGCCTTAGAGCTTGAGTCAAGGCAATAAGCTCTGCTTTTTGGGCTGATGTTCCTTCCGGTAAACTGCTGGCCCAGACGACAGATATTCCGTCCACTACCGCTGCCCCAGCTCTTCGATTACCTTCTACCACGAAGCTACTTCCATCTGTGAACCAGGTTGCACCCCAGGCCATGGTTGGACAGTTAAGTCTGACCAGGTTCCTGTTTCCTCAGCCAATATCTCTTCACATTGATGTACGGGGTTTTCGCCTGCCTCAGGTAGCAAGGTAGCAGGGTTAAGGATGGTGGGTGGAGCGAAAGTTACCCGTTCTGTCAGCAACAAGCTCTGGTAGTGGGTCATCCGGGCGTTGGTCATCCAACGATCTGGTGGTCTAATAATGCTCTCGAGGGCGTGGGGGGCCATTACTGTTACACTCTGGCCCAAGGTTGGCTTATTGGCATCTTTCACCACTTCCGCCGTAGCTGCAATCGCTCTCAGGCAGGAAGGCCACCCACTGGCCACAGGATCAAGTTTCTTTGACAGATAAGCCACAGGCCATTTCCAGGGTCCTAAAGCTTGGGTGAGGACCCCTCTGGCAACTCCCTTCTGTTCATCGATGTACAAGATGAAAGGCTTTTCCAAATCGGGCAACGCCAGGGCAGGGGCTTGCAGCAGTGCCTTTTTGAGAGTCTCAAAAGCCAATTGGTGTTCCCTGGTCCAAATGAACTTCCCTCTTTCTTTTGTTTGAGGGTATAATGGGGCTGCCAGGGTGGCAAACCCAGGAATCCAAAGTCTGCAAAATCCCGCGGTCCCCAGAAATTCTCTTACCTGGCAAGGGGTGGTTGGGTTTGGGATCTGCGTCACTGTTCGTTTTCTGAGCCATCGTTGCCGGTCTCTCAGGGTGTATCCCAAACACGTTACTTCAGTCCAGCATAATTGTGCCTTTTTGGCAGAAACCCGATACCCCAACTCACCTAATTCGGCCAGGATTTTCCGGGTCCCGAGTTCGCATTCCTTGAGGGTCTCTGCCGTCAGTAGATCATCTACGTATTGAAGCAGGGTCACCTGGGGATTATTAGCTCAGAAGAAGGCCAGGATCCGATGTAGCGCTTTGTCGAATAGGGTGGGGGAGTTCTTGAACCCCTGTGGCAATCTTGTCCACGTGAGCTGTCCAGTTTTTCTGATTTTGGTGTCTCGCCATTCAAAAGCAAACAGGGATTGGCTGTTCGGGTGCAATCTCAGACAGAAGAAAGCGTCTTTGAGGTCTAGAACTGTATACCACATTCGTTTAGGCGGTAGTGTGCTAAGTAAGTTGTAGGGGTTAGGCACCGTAGGGTGGATGTCTTGTACTTGTTTATTGACTTCTCTAAGGTCCTGAGCTAGGTGATAATCGTTGGTCCCTTGCTTTTTTACTGGCAATAAGTGGGTGTTCCATGAAGACTTGCAAGGGACTAAGATTCCCTGCGGTAACAGTCTTTCGATGTGGGGGCATATGCCCTCTCTTGCCTCTTTGTTCATGGGGTACTGTTGGACCCCAATGGGTGTGGCTCCAGACTTGAGCTCAATTACTATTGGAGGGGCCGGTCTAGCCATCCCCATTCCCCCTGTTTCAGCCCAGGCCTGACAAAACTGAATCAACCAATCTCGTATTTCTTCTGGGGGATTTTTTTATCTCTTGGTGAAGCTGATACTCTTCTTCTAACTGTAGGGACATCACTAGGGTTCGGTGTGCCTTCGTCCCCCAGGACAACTCTGGTCCGGGGGGGCAAATGTTATTTGGGCCTTTAGCTTGGTTAGCAAGTCTTTGCCTAGTAACTGCATAAGGCACTCTGGAATTACTAAAAATGAGTGGGATACTTGATTTCTCCCGATGTCTACAGTCCAGAAAGAGGTCCAAGGATATTGTTTCTGCCCCGTCGCCCCAATCACCAATGTCTTTTTATCTCTCACCTTTCCCACAGGTTTATTGAGTACTGAGTATTCTGCTCCTGTGTCAACAAGGAAATCTATGGGGGTCCCCTCCACTCTTAGTTAGGGGAGGGGGACCGAGCCCCATCTCCCCTAATCTTCATCAATTTTCTCTTTCTTCTTGGGGCGCTCTCGGGCCCAATGGCCTTTTTCCTTGCAATAGGCACATTGTTTTTTTCTAGGGGTAGTCTATCTTCTCTGGGTCTCCTTGATCCCTCCCTCCTTCTGCCGTCGCCCAAGTTCCCTGTCTGTCTGAGCCTGCCTGTTCCCTGACGTCTTCCTTCTCCTACTACTGCGGCCAGCATCCTAGTCAGATTCTTCCCCTGCCTCCTTTCTTTTCTTTCCTCATCCTCAGTTCTCTCTCTCTTCTCTCTTTCTTGATTCTCTTCCTCTGTCTCTCTCTTATGATAAACTTTCTCAGCCTCTTTTACTACATCCCTGATGGTATGATCTTGCAGTCCCTCAATGCGCTGTAGTTTCTTTCTAATATCAGGTGCTGACTGTCCAATGAAGGCCATAATTACGGAGGCTTGTTGTCCCTCCGACATAGGGTCTAAAGGGGTATATCTCCGGTAAGCTTCCATGAGCCTCTCTAGAAACACTGAGGGAGGCTCAGTCGCTCCCTGCTTCTCTTACCTTCGCCAAATTGGTGGGCCTCCTTGCGGCCCCCCTGAGACCTGCCACTAGAGCCCGGCAGTATGTGGACAGCCATTCCCTACCTTCCGCCGTGTTGTAGTCCCACTGAAGACGAGTCAAGGGAAATCCCGCATCTATTTCATCTGGGTCTGGGCAGGGTGTCCAGCATCATCTCAGATATTCTTGCAGGCCTCGAGGAGAATTCTTTCCCTCTCCTCAGTGGTGAATAAAACCTGCAAAAGTTGCCGGCAGTGATCCCACGTGGGTTGGTGGGAGAACATCTGGGACTCTATCAGACCTGTAAGTCCCGTTGGGTTTTCTGAAAAAGGTGGGTGGTTAGTTTTCCAATTATAGAGGTCGAAGGATGAGAAAGGCCAATACTGTAATCGTTGTAACTCATGTGGGCTTGTTGGTGATGGTCCGACGGCCCTAGGGGGCAGGGCCATGGTGGAATCGGGCCCCTCTGGGGTGGCTCCTCGGTGGCTCGTAGTACCTGCCGAGGGTCCAACCAGGGCCGGGGTTGGGGCTGCCGGTTGTGGGGGTTCTGGGATATGGTGGGGGCAGTGGCGTAGGCCATTCAGGAGGTTCTTTAATTTCAGGATCTATTTTAGGGACCGGCTTTGGTGGGGCCCTGGGCTCACCTCCTTCAGTTTGCTGTAATTTCGATTTTTCTTCCGCAGTGCCTTCCTGTATAACCAGGACTCGGGAGCTTGGTGGGCGAGGGGGGATGAAGGGTTTGACCCACCGGGGTGGGTAGTGGACTAAGTCTTCCCACACGTGTTCCCACACGGTTGGTCTGGATGCGATCCCAGTCCTTCCTGAAAAATAACTGCTCTGACAGCTCTAATGGTAGGTAAATCAAAAGTCCCCTCAGGCGGCCAACTTACACCAAAAGTCGACCATTCTGAGGCACAAAGAGTCTGCCAGGGATTCTTCTTAATTTTTACTGATAGGTTATGTCTTCTTGCCCTAACGTTCATCTAATGGTCCCAAGTCGAAGACAAAGCGGTCGTCATGGTTTGTCCCATTTCAAACACCACACAATACAGAAACAACACAAAAACACAAGGCACTATCACGTAGACACACTCGTCCGCGCTTGGACTTGTACAGCCAGCCGAACGCTAGTTCCGATGGGGCAGGCTTCCGTACCTTCCCGTGAAGAAGGAGCACTCCATCTCCTTCATTCCGGGGGAAAAAAAAGCAGTCAGGCTGTCCTGACTCCCCTTCACCCTCAGGGCGTCCCCCAGGGTTGCAGCCTGCGGCCCTAGCATGTCTGCCTCTGCATCCGCTGGGTCCTTACGGCCCACAGTGGCGGCTGCCAGAAACTGAAACCGAAACACAAAATTAGCAGCTCTACACACAAACACACGAAATGCACACAGACCTACCTCCGAGGGATCGTTTGGGGTCCTGGGTAGTCACGCAGATCCCGGATTAGCCCCCCAAATGAAAGAGCCCCAAAGGGAGGCCCCCCTCAAGTCTCGAGTCAGCGGCACACCGAAAGACACCCAGATGACTGTCTTGCTGTAAATACACGAGGCAGTTTAATTTGGCGGAGCGCTCGGGGCCAACGCAGGAGACAGAGGAGTCAACCCCGAAGCCTAGAAACTTAGGGTCTATATAGGCAAAGTTGGGGTGGGGGAAACAGGGGCTCCTAGCGTGGCAACGGATCTGCTTATTGCACAGGCACGAAGCAAATCCGGGGGAAAGATCAGGCTTTGATCTCCAGAGAACAGTCCTTTGATCTCCTATTCTCAGGGTGGGTGTTTATCTGAGTTGATGAAACATCTGGTAAAACTCCAACCTTGGCTTCCTGGAACATTATCTATGGAACACGATGGGGGCTAAAACAAACATCATAAGGTGGGGGTAAGGGTCTGGGCTCATTACTCACTTGGACATGTCCGGGGGATGTCTCTCTCAGGAATTTGTCATGTTTGCCATTATGCATCCTCCCTATCTCTGATGGTCTGCTGATCCCTGGGATCTCTCCTCCTTTTCTCAGCCCATCCAGCGCCCTGGGGTCTAGGGTTACTGAGTCAGCCTGCCCGCCTGCATTTTTAACTGTTTGTGCTCATGAGTCGGGCTCTGTTGCCATAAGTTTTAAACTACTCTAAGATCTCCTCTTTCAGTTTGGCTTTCCTCTTTTAACAAAACCAACCTGTGACATTCAGATTTTTAGAGTCTTCTCTTCCTCCTCCAAGAGGCCACTGCCCGTTCATGTCTACTTACTCCACAGCTGGGGGCCAAGGTCCCATCCATACAGGTACACAGGTTGGGCTGGGAGCAGAAACCATTGCTGCAGGTGTGCCTGCACGCAGCTGGAAAGACTGTATACAGCATCAAGATCAGCACCCAGGGCCTTTGCTATGGCTCTCTGGGAAGAGGAACCTGCTGCATGAACCTGATGACTTGACCTTAATTCTCAGAACTTATGTAAAGGTGGGAGAAGAGAACTGACTCCAGAAAATTGTCCTCTGACTTCCATGTGTGTCATGACACGTGTGCCTCCACACACTCAACATGCACACACAAAACAGTAGCTAACTCCTACCCAGCAGTGGTAGTGCACATATATCAACCCAGCACTTGGGAGGGATGCATCAGGAAGGATGGGTGGGTGGGTGGGGGTTTAAGGAAAGGGTAGAAGGACAGACAGAAAGGGATGAAGGTGTGAAGGAAGTGAGAGAAGGGAAGGACTCAAGTCATATCTAATTCTCAAGCCAACGATGGCCAGGCTGGCAGAAGGCCCAAGGTGGGGCTGGTCCTCCCTAGCCACAGTCCTGTTCATACTCCATATACATGGGACACTGTCTATGGCTCTATCTAGACTGTGGAGCTGGAGTAACCTACAGTTCCAGGAGAGGTGATCTGGTCATGAGAGCTGAGCTGTGGGGCACAGAGGCTGGAATGATGGGATTCAGAGTCTGGAGACAGAGATGCTTGGGTTGGGGAAGAGGGTGTGAAGTTAACGCAAAGACAGTGTGAGGTACCTGAAGAAACCTAGAGACCGGGAAGAAGACAGGAGAGCGAGATGGAAATGGTAATATGGGGTGGCAAAAGAAATGAATGCAAGGTGGGTAAGATGATTCAGACGGTAAAGCACTTGCTTCCAAGCCTGATGGCTTTTTGATCCCCAAGACCTATGAGGTAGGAGAGAAGAGATTACTGGAAATTGCCTTCTGATCTCCACGGGTACACCACAACATGCTCCACCTATTCAACAAAGTGAATAAAAAAAACTTTTAAAAGAGAGAAACAAATGCAGCACGTCATCCTGGAGTCGAAGGACAAAAGCGTGGGTCGCTAGTGCAGCTCGCCCAGCAGCCTCAACCTAAGTTCCAATTCCATATATGGTCAGTGTTGGGATTGCTGAGAGGTGGCTGGGAGGACCCCCAAGTGTCCCCTGCCTGTGTTCCCCATTTTCACACGTCAATACTCATGAACAATACATCAACTCCTGCTAGGCATGGCTCTTCAGCCAGAGCAGCAGTAGGCAGGAAAGTGGGGACCACATACATAGGGCCTCTGGGAGGAAGAGTGTGGTGTAGCCCCCTGTCCCTTCACCCTAGGACAGCCGTTCCCTGCTCATGCCCCAGGTGTCTTTCAGTGTCCCAGGTATCACACATCACTGTAAAAGGATGGCAGGCCTGCCTCATCTCACACAGCCTGGACTTGCAGTTTCCAGGATCCCATCCCGGTGGCCTTGGCCATTTTCCATGCAATATAGAACCATCCAGGCCAGCAGAATTCGAGATGGAGGGCCCCAGGCTGTGTGAAAGACTCCAGATTCTCTCCTTAACCAACATGGGCCTTCCAGAGTCTTGGAGGCTGCGGGGGGTGGGGTGGGGTGGGGTGGGGTGGGGCAAGCAGAGTCAACTCCGGGTTGAACTGTATGGCAAAGGGGTGCCCCATAGGATTAAAAGCAGTGGGGAGGCCACCTCGAAAGACACTGGTTCTAGCTCTGGAGAACAGGTAAGTGACCAGGGAAAGCTTCTTGAGAGAGGCATGATTTTTTTTAGTGTGTTTGTATATGTGCATGCATGTCTACCTCATAACATGCATATGTGCATGTGTAGGTCACAAGTCATTCTCAGGAATCATCACCCTGTTTTGTTTTGAGATAGGGCTTCTTGCTGTACTCAACTCATCAAGTAGGCTAGGCTAGCTGGTGAATGAATGGGCCCCAGGATCCTTCTCTCTTGTCATGCTCAGTGCCATCATTTTTAAGTGGGTCCATTTTTAAGTGAACTCCATGTGGGTGCTGGGAATTGATCCTAAGCTCTCTGGAAGATTGATGAATGCTTGAAACTAACATTGAGAATACACTATAGCACTGTGGTACATGGTCTTTATCCTGGCACTGGGGAGGACACAGGCAGGTCTCTGTCTCACTGGCTAGCCAGTCTAGACTACTTGTCAAATCTCACATCAGATCCTGTCTCAGGAATCAAAGGCCCGAGGCACAGTACCTGAGCTTGACCTGTGGCCTCTAAATGTATGGGGGTATGTATGTGTACCCACACATGCATGCACACACACCTACACATCCCACACTTAAATAAATGGGTGAGTATTAGGAGGCAGCTGGGTATTTGACATTTGTATCTCGTTCACCTGTGGGTAAAGCAAGACTATCACATGGTTGGTATCACAAAGGATACAAAGTCTACCCATCCACCCATCTCCAAAGATGGCTGGCTCTTTCCTTAGGCAGGAAGGATGAGTGAGGCAAGGGTACTTTGGTGACAAAGCTCAGCCCAGTAAAGGCATTTGAGAACTTGAGTTTGATCCACCTGGACCCACACAGTGAAGAGAGCCAACCCCCACAGATTGTTCTCTGACCTCTACACATGCTTTCCCTGCTCCCACACAAACTGAGCACATTTCTAAAGTGTGATAAAAATCGTGTGTTATATTTCTTCTGTAGAAAGCTTGGATGGACCCTAGAGACCTAGCTCAGTTGGCAGAGCGCTTACCCAGCATTTATGAAAGCTGGGTTTCATCCCCCGGGGCCAGCTCTGCAGAAACCTCACATGGTGGTACGTATACGTGTCATACAGGAAAATACAGGCAAAAAGATAGTGAGTTCAAAGCCTTCTGAACTAGAAAGTAACACCCTGTCTCAAAAACAGGTTGGAGAGTGAGAATTGGACCATGAGGTGAAGTGAGAGTCTGATGAAATGTTACTAAACTGTTGTTTGAGTAGTGTTTCTCAGTCTTCCTAATGTATTAACTGTGATAACCCTTTAAAACAGGTCTTTGCATTGTGGTGACCTCAACTATAAAATTATTTTTGTTGCTACTTTTTAACTGTAATTTTGCTACTGTTAAGAATCATGATGGGAGTAGAAGTTTGCCAAGGGCTGAGAATTGCTGATTTAGTGTATAGCACTGGCAGGGAGGGGAAGGGGATGCTTGTCTTGCTTCCAAGTCGATGTGATGATCTACATGGCCGGTGCTCTTTGCTCTTGGAAGTTTCAGCTCACCATCACCCCCCCTCCACCTGCCACCTCCTGCCCCCTCTCCTGGGAGCGGAAGCGAGCACGCAGAGACTGAGACACAGCAGAGACCAGACTTCATTGGACCGTCCCACGCTCTGCAGCTCCTAAAGCTAGTCCCCCAAGGTTTGTTGAGTCAATGAATTGCCTCAAAGGAACTTGGATAGGAAGATCCATGCTTCCTCACCTTCCTGTCATTTAAGACACTGCCTGTGAGAGAATTAGGAATTCTAGGAAGGAGACACCCCTGAGAGTGTGCTTGCGACTATCTCTAGCCACCAAAGCTACAGAACCTCGTTGGACCCTCAGAGTGGTCCTCTGCCTTCATCTACGGACCAGAAACTGGAAGCCCTTGTGATTTATCCCGTAGATAAATGTTTTCTCTGAGCATGCCCAATAGACTGTGGAGAAAGGAAGGGGCTGGGCCAGGGGCTGCAAGGCTGCATACAAAGGAATGCTCTGCTCCACCTGGTCAGGCGCCCTCTGGCTACTTGTGGACCTCCCCTCTTCCGCATTCTGGTGGTCACCCCTTCTCACACCCGCGCCCTTCCTACCTGCGGGGTCTGCACGAAAAGGCAGGAAACAAGGTTCAGGAGCTTGGGGCCCTTTGGAGCATCAAGTGAAAGCCTGAGAGGGCTGAGCTCCAAATTGAAGGCAGGAGGAATTTGGGGGAGGTTGTTGCATCTCTGAGCCTGGGCAGGGAGAATGAAGCCAGGAAAGGCTTGAAGCTGGCTTGCAACTCCAAGGAGTTGCAAAGACAGGAATTCGAGCCTTTTGTGGGGTACGTTTACTATAAGTGGCAATAGAGTTGGGGTTAGCCCTGAGATGGGACTGGCATGTGTGAGGTGATCAGAAGGCAATACGCATAGAGAGGTCCTGAGACTTTTCTTGGGAGGTCTCCCATGTTTTTGCCTCTTTCTTCGTGGGGCAAGGAGAATTCCAAGTATGGCATTGGAAATTCACCTTTGTCTTAGAGTTCCCTAGAGGATTAGGAATACAACAGATGTGTGTGTGTGTGTGTGTGTGTGTGTGTGTGTGTGTGTGTGTGTTACATATATTGAGGGCTTATGGGCTGTGGTCCAGCTAGTTCAATAAGTCCAAAGTTAAGAATCCAGTAGTTGTTGAGCCCACAAGGCTGGATACTTCAGCTGGTATAAGGTCAGAGTCCTGAAGGAGTAGGTTCTAATGCCAGTGGAGAGATGCACTTGACAGCAGCAAAGAGCTGCCCTGTTCCGTGTACTTTGCATAGGCTGTCTCCAGAAGCGTGGGCCAGACTTAAGGCATATTTTCTCACCTCAAAAGATCTGAATTAAAATGGGTCTTTCCACTTCAAATCTCTCAGAGTCCTCTAGTTTTATGTGTGTACTCATGAGTGTGCCGACTAGAGAGATAGCTTCAGGTTTATCCTCCTGGACATCATTTACTTCCTTTGAGACAAAATAAAGGGTTTAGCATAGAGAAGATGTAGAACCCAGCATTTCAGCGCTATTCCTGGAGATTGAATTTAGAGTCACACATACTAAACCAGTGCTCCACAGATGAGCCTGTTTCTAACCCTTTATGGGGGAGGGGTGGGCTAGGCCCCTCCTCCTTGTGGCTGAACTTCATCCCGCACACTATAGAGAGATCTCTCCCATTGAAAATTTGGCAAATTCTCCACCACTGTGGGAACATTCCACCACCAATAATCCTGAATATGGGGTCTTTTTTTTTTTTTCCGGAGCTGAGGATCGAACTCAGGGCCTTGCGCTTGCTAGGCAAGCGCTCTACCACTGAGCTAAATCCCCAACCCCCTGAATATGGGGTCTTGACAGAAGCTGTTTCTTGGATCTAAAATTGTTAACCCCATCCAGCAAAATTGTCTTAATCTGCCCCCACCTCCAGACATTAGCTTCCTCTGTTTAATTCCCCAAACTAAATGTGCTGTCCATGAATCATCATAGAACTTCTAAAATATTGAAAATAAATACGGCATAATAACTTGAAGTGGTGCCAGGTGGTGGTGGCATTTGCCTTTAATCTCAGAGGCAGTTGTAGCTCTGAGATGGAGGCCATCTTGGTCTACAGAGTGAGTTCCAAAACAGCCAGGGCTACATGAAGAAACCCTATCCTAAAAAAACAAACAAAACAAAACAAAACAAATAAACACCCCCCAAAACAATATAAAATAAAATGAAACAAAAAAAAAACCGATTTAAAGTGTTGTGTGCTTTTACCTTGACAGGCTTGAAGATAAGACTTTAGTGTATCATATCATTTTATTTCCGTTAAACCCTTTTTTCCCCACTACATTGCTTTTAGACATGCTGTTTATCACAGTAATGAAGCAAACCAAACCAGGACAGGTTCCGTGTGTGTGTGTGTGTGTGTGTGTGTGTGTGTGTGTGTGTGTGTGTGTGTGTGTGTGTATGTGTGTGTGTGTGCGCGTGTGTGTGTGTTTATGTGCGTGTGCGCGCGCGCTCGTGCGCTGCTCAGAGAGCAACCTCGAGTGTCATTCCTCAGGAATCATCATCTCATTTTGAGAAAGGATTTCTTACTGGACCAGAGCTGGCCAATTAGACTGGGTTGACTGAATGATTAGCCCCAGAAATCTTTCATCACCCGCTCTCCATCTGGAATGACAAGCATGTGCCACTGTGCCTGGCTTTTAAAAACAGGGACTCTAAGGATTATACTTAGATTCCCAAGCTTGCAGTGTAAGCACTTTACCAATGGAGCCATTTCCCCAGCCAATTCGTCTTGACTTCTCTTTTCCTATTATTGTTTCTGACCTGCACCAAGTCCTGCTGAAATTCATCTTATCTTTGACATCCCACTGCTACCTTGTGCCTGCTATTACCTTATACTTTTTGTCTGCTTAATTTTCTTTTTGAGGAAGGGTCTTGGCATGTGACCCAGGCTAGCCTTAAACTGCTTCAGCCTTGTGAATGTCAGGATTGAAGACACGGACCACCATGTCTGGATCTTTTGTCTCATACATTCATACACATTGTCCTTTGTCACCAAACATTAGCCTCCCTACTGAGATGCTGTTAGCCTTGCAAGCGCCAAGAGAACCGACGTGTACCACAATGCCTGACTTAAGCTTTTGTTCTTTACAAATTATCTGGCTTCTGGTACTTGAGTGTCTTCTAGAAGTCAACATAGGTCAAGTATTGCTTAATTTTTTGGTTGCACATATTTCTTTGTTTTATGTTTGTGTGAGGTGCACATTTATTGTGACTTGAGTGTAGATTACACACAGTTTATAGTTCCTGGGCTCCAGAGCCAGGTGGTCAGATCAGGTACCTAGGATCAGATCTTGGTAGCGATGTCAATGACCCCCATCTTATTTTCTGAGAAAAGTCTTCTCAGTGAACCTTCATCTTATTGTTTTTGTCTAGACTGGCTGGCCAACAAGCATCAGATGTTTGCCTGTCTTGTCCCCTACCCAATTCTACCCAACCCTGGGTTTACATGTGTGCAATATCATCTCTAGCTTCTATGTGGGTGCTGGGGATCAAAACTTAGGTCCTTATCCTTGTGTAGCAAGCACTTTACTCTCTGAGCAATTGCTAAAGAGTCTTTGTTCTCTGATATTTGCTTGTTTGAGACAGGGTCTCATAGAGCCTAGGCTAGTCTCCTACTCACTGTTTTAGGCAGGGTTCTCTAAAGAAACAGAACTATAGAATGAGTACTGTGTGTGTGTGTGTGTGTTTGTGTATGTGTGTGTATGTATGCATGAGTATATGTGTATGTATGCAGGTGTATATGTGTATGTGTGTGTATGTGTACATATGTGTGTGTGTATATGTGCCAGCAGGGGTACATGCACACGTGTGGTTTATTAGAGTGGTTTACAGGCTATGGCCTGGGTCATCCAACAATGGCTGTCTCACAAAGGAAAGTTTGGGAATCGGGTAGTCATTTAGTCCACCAGGCTGGGTGTCTCAGCAGTCTCAATCTGGTGCTGGAGAGAAGATCCCTAGAGAGCTGCTGGTCTTCAGTCTACATTGGAACCCAACAAGATTGATTCTGATACTAGAAAGGGTAGGTGAACTTGCCAGCAAGAGTGAAGATAAGCAGGCAAAAAGCAAAAGTTTCCTTCTTCCATGGTCTTTTTTAATACAGATTTTTAGTGAATATATTTGCCCTCTTCCCTTTCCTCCTTACACCCATCCCATGTACCCCCCTTTGCTCTCATTCAAATTCACAGCCTCTTCCTCTTTAATTGTTGGCACATATGTATATGTGAATATACATATTCTTTTTTTTTTCTTTTTTTTTTTTTTTTTTTTTTTTGGAGCTGGGGACCGAACCCAGGGCCTTGCGCTTGCTAGGCAAGCGCTCTACCACTGAGCTAAATCCCCAACCCATACATATTCTTAAATATAGAACTTGCTTGTGGGACTGTGAGAGGTAGCCTCATCCCCAGTTGAGCTAAGGCTAGAAGCCCCAGAGACCCTGAAGGGACAGTAGGAGCTTTGTCTGCTCCTGGGCACCAGACCCCTGTCACTAGGCCCCCAGCCCATAGATTTGTCCATCAGTCACGTAAGGGCAACACCCCAAACCCTCCACATGTAGATGAGGAAAAGAGATGTGAGGTATGGTCTCCATTCTAATGAGGTACCTAGAGGCCTGGGGGGGGGGTTAGCCAATAAGCTTTCCTTTCCAGACATTCCTCCTTCCAAAAGTATTTAATCTCAGGCCCATCCTGAGAAATGGGATATGGTTTCACACATCTACTTCCCATTATGGCAACAAATGGTCTGGAACCCCAGACTGTCTCTTTACATCGGGATCTGCTGTGGGGAGACACGGAGAAGGCTTTTGCCTACAGGGCCGCTGTCTAGTCTCCAGTAGAAGGTTTCTCTGTGCTCTTCCAGCCAAGACCACCACCAAACCCAACCCTGCAGTGGTCAAGCCAAGGACTCTCCCCATGGGACCAGTCTGAGATCTTTCCCCATCCCCAGGGTAGATCTAGATCCAGACTGTAGGCCCAGATTTCGTTCTCAGCTCTTCTGCAACTTCCAGTGGTGACTGGATGTCCAAGAGCCCGGGAACTCCATAGCCCTAGCCTCTTCACAGTCTCGGGGACCCCCAAACCAGCTCTAACAGTCTCACATCTCAGACTGTACTTTTTCCTTCCCCTGAGCAGTGTTCTAGGGCTTCCCTATGGCCCAACACTCTCCCAGTGACATCATGGGGGTAAAAACAGTCAAACCCCTCGCATCCTCACCAAGTGGCAAAGCCCTGTGGTGGAATGGACAGGGCGCCCACAACCCTACACCTGCTCATTCTGTAGGTTATTTGTATGTCGTAAGGACTGACCTTTTGGGATCGTATAACCAACTGGTATGCTTCCGCTACCAGAACAAGTGGCCTAGATTTAGCATGGGTCTTCCCAACTGAAACTTCCCAACAGTTTCCAGTTAAGAAAGTCCCTCACAGATGTGCCCAGTTGTTTGGGATTTGATTCCAGATGTAGACAAGTTGATAACCAAGATTGGCCTATGGACCTGAGAATGACTTTAATTTCTAATCTTCCTGCTTCATCACCCCAAAATGTTGGAATTCCAGATGTCTAATATCATACACCCTTTGACATCAAATGTTTTCACGTTCTCCTTGTTCTCACAATGGTGTTGTTACCTGTTGTTGTCATGATGTCACACCACTGAGATCTGCCTTTTATAACTTCCTGTGTCACCCTCATTGAACCCAGCCCATTTTTTATACATCTCTATACCCCATCCTTTGATTTTTCTGTGCATCGCCAGAGGCCCCTTTTGGTGACAGGACGGGCTGCAAAGCGAGTAAAAGGATCTTTAACTCTGTGTGAGTTTGAGCTGAGGATCTGGAGAGAATAAGTAGAAAGTACTCAAAAGTCTAAGGCTGGGGTTGGGGACAGGATCGTCTGACTGACTGTTTAAGCTGAACTGGAGACAGTTTGCAGACTCTTGTGTCCCTGGCTTAGACCCTTACACTGTGGCAACAACAGACCCCCCCCAAAACTGGAATTCCCCTGGGAAGGTCATGCTTGGAGTAGAGAAAAGCCTAAAGCCAGGGCCAGAGCAGAGACTTTTGACTGGAAAGACATTTACAAATTTCTAAACCTACTTACAGAAGGGACACGGATAGGTAGACAGGACAACACCATGATGGGAGACTGCTTAGGCATGAATAGCCTTGGCCTCTACTTAAACATTAACCTCTTGAGAATTCCAGAGATGGACTTTGGGAGGGAGGGGGCTCATTATATCTCTTCATCTGTCTTCCCAATGTGGTCAACAATGAATAAATCTCCCCTCTTTTTCTTTTAATTTGGCCCTTTAATTTCCTTTTAATTTTAATTGGCCTATCTAGGAACTGACTATCTTAGGACTCAAGCTGTGCCTCTAAGTCCAATGATAGTGACATGGCGGGTGGGGGAGGGGCAGATACTTACAGTTGAGTTTATAGAATGTGCTTGGCCTACTGGGGTGGGTGGCTAGGGACAGAGCCTTCTTTGTCTGCACTCAGGGAGCAGCTGGTGGCAGGGAAGCTGGGGCACATGACTGGATAAGTTTGGCTGGATGCCTGGGAATGAGTATGAGGGAGGACCTGGGAAAGACTAGGAGGATGGTGAAACTGAGGCTCTAAGATATTCCAGACATCACCCGTATTCCACAAACCAGAAGACGACTGAGGATTGGAAGCAAGGACACACACTGGAACTCTTTCTCCTTATGTCCTCCTGATATTCCTGGGTCAGGAGCTTGGGCACATGGCTCAGTCTGTGTCTTCGTTACTGTTTTAGTTTCTTTTGTGTGTGGGTCTGTGATAAAATACCATGACCAAAGGCAACATTCGAGCAGGCTAGATGTCCATAAAAGTGGGGAGAGCAAGGCAGCAGAAAGTTGGAATATCACATCTTCACAGCACACAGGAAACAGGAAATAAGACCTTGAAGTGGGTCAAGGCTAAGTCCCAAAGCCTGATTTCAGTGACTTAATCCCTTCATGCGCTTAACCCTTCAGTGAGTCTCCATGTCCTAAAGGTTGTATAAATTTCCAAACAGGGCCATCAGTGGAGGACCAAGTATTCAAATACGGGAACCTATGGCGGCACTTCTTATGCCCAAAAATAGATTCAGGGAGAATGATTTGTTTTGGCCTACTGTTCCAGAAAGGTACAGTCCATTGCCATGAGGGAAAATGGGAAAGTGGACAGTAAAAGCTTCCTTACCAGTGGCTAGCCTACTGAAGAAAATATCTTTACTTCCCTAACAACCATGAACTATCTGCTTATAGATCTTTAGGGAGGGGCAGAATCTTGTGAACTCTCCCTGATTTACATGGTAGGAGCTTGATGGTCCCGATCTTTGTAGCTAGTCATAGATGCTGAGGGTTTAAGAGTGCGACCAAACAGGAGGTGGTAACACACACCTTTAATCCATGCACTCAGGAGGAAGAGGTAGTCAGATCTCTAACTTTGAGGCTAGCCTGGTCTACAGAGTGAGTTCAGGACAGTTAGGGCTACACAGAGAAAACCTGTCTCACCCCCCCCCCCCAAAAAAAACCCACCAAAATCCAAAAACCAAACAAAGAACCTCCCCCCAAAAAAACCAAAACAAAACAGAATGAAACAAAACAAGATTTTAAAAGGAACATGACAGATATGTTACACCCAGAAGACAAGCAAGGTGCCTCAACATCCTACCCCTTCTATTGGGTTTTACACATTCTGAGTCCTCTGTGAGAGAGTTAAGGGCTCTCACGTATGTGTTTCCTATGCTACGTTTAAAGCACTGAGGACATTATGTTGGGTGTGACCACAGAATTGTTTTCTGCAGACTATGAGGGACCAACGATCAACTGAGCTCAAGATCAGTTGTAGAAAACTAAGGCCCAAGTATAGAATTGATTAAATGCAAACTGCAAAACTCAGAAGCCCAAGCCTGACAAAATGATTCTCAGACATCCTCAGTACTCAGTATTAAGTAGCACTCATTGAGTAAGACTGAGTGAATGAATCAATCTGACAGATGAGAGAAATGAGTGGCACTGGCTGGAGGAGGATGGAATAGGGCAGACAGAGATGGGCCAGGAAGCTGGGAGTGTGGGTATATCCTGGAGTCAGGAGGACCAGATAAAAATTGGAAGCTACAGATGCCAAGTACTGCAATTCAGAGAGTCCGTCACTAGAGGGCACTCCAAGCCTTCGTCTAGATTATGTCCCTTACTTCCCCACACTTAAATTTACAGGTATTTATTGTGTGTGTGTGTGTGTGTGTGTGTGTGTGTGTGTGTGTGTGTGTGTGTGTGTGTGTGTGTGTGTGTGTGTCTGTGTGTGTGTGTGTCTGTGTGTGTGTGTGTGTGTCTGTGTGTGTGTGTGTGTGTCTGTGTGTGTGTGTCTGTGTGTGTGTGTGTGTGTGTGTGTCTGTGTGTGTGTGTCTGTGTGTGTGTGTGTGTCTGTGTGTGTGTGTGTGTGTGTGTGTGTGTGTCTGTGTGTGTGTGTGTGTGTGTGTGTGTGTGTGTGTGTGTGTGTGTGTGTGTGTGTGTGTGTGTGTGTGTGTGTGTGTAGGTCAGAGGAAAACTTGTGGAAGGCAGTTCTCTCTTTTTATGCACACCCACCCACATATCATGTGCTCATGTGGAGGTCAGAGGACAACTTTTAGGGATGGTTCTGTTGTTTATCATGTTTGTCTTTTGTTCCTGGTGACAACACTGGTTTTTAGGTTTGGCATCTGATGCCTTTACCTGTTAAGCTATCTCATTGTCTCTCCCCCACTTCTTCCCTCCCCCTTTAAAGAATCTTTTATTTATTCTTTGGCAATTTCACACACAAATATACTGCATTTGTCTAAAGTTCCCCGACACTCTCCAACATGCCCCTTCTTCACAACCTCTCCCTCCTTTTTTACTTCTTTCAGAAATAACCCACTGAGTACAATTAGCTGCTTGTGCGAATGTCAGCTGATCTTGGCTTGACCCGGTACAGGTCTTGTGCAAGTAACCATATATGCTAGCATTCCTTTGAGGCTCTGACCCACAGTTCCTGGCAACAGCCAGGTATACCTGACTCAGTATAAAAGGGGCTCTTTGCCCCATCCTCACTCTCTTACCCTCTTACTCCCTCTGTCCTTTCTCTCCCCATTCCCTTCCCCACTCTCTTATGGCTGACTTCTCTCTCTCTCCTGCCTCAACTCCCCTCCCCATGCCTTGTCTCAGGATGGGCCTGAAGAGGCACCTCTTTCTATCTCAGCATACAGATTCCTGGTTCTTTCTTCCTTTTTTTTATATTTTGCTTTTTTTTTTTCTTCTTTTTTCTATTTTTCGGAGCTGGGGACCGAACCCAGGGCCTTGCGCTTGCTAGGCAAGCGCCCTACCACTGAGCTAAATCCCCAACCCCTATATTTTGTTTTTTTAAAATTATTTATTTTATGTATATGAGTACACTGTTGCTGTCTTCAGACACACCAGGAGAGGGCACCAGATTCCATTACAGATGGCTGTGACCCATCATGTGGTTGCTGGGAATTGAACTCAGGACCTTTGCAAGAGTAGTCAGCGCACTTAACCGCTGAGCCATCTCTCCAGCCCATAATTTCATATTTTGTTTTTTAAATTATTTATTTTACCTTTTCTCTTTTATAAAGCATAACGATACCTGCAGTGAGTTCATGAGTGCAATGACCACACCTTACTCAGAAGACAGCATTCCACAGCAGCCCTCCACATCCTCTGGGTCTTCCATTGTTTCTGATACCACTTGTGCCATGTTCCCTGAGCCTTGGTGGAATTGATATATATGTCTCATCTAGGGTTAAGCATTCAAAAGTCATTTATTCTCACCTTGACCAGTCAGGAGTCTGCATTACCTGCTGCCCTCTGCAGAAAGAGGGTAGGAGCAGGACTAATGCATGCGTATATACAGACACATTTAGAAGGCAATGTGGTAACACAACCATTTTTGCGAAAGAACAGCAGTAGGCCCCTGTCCTAGGGCTTATGACCTCTGAAATTATGGGATTTTGACCAGCTCTGAAGGCCCAGGCATGATTTTCCTTCTATGGAGCAGCAATAGGGAAATACAGAGGAGCAAATGTTTGGGAATTGCCAGCTAACCTAGAAACCTCAATGAGCTCCAGGTCAATAAGACATCTTTCCAAACACATAACATGAACAATTGAGAAAAACGTGTAACATATGTTTCTGGTCCCCCATGCCCACCATTCATACACATGCACACATACATAGGAACACACATTCATACACACGTGCACACACATATGAACACACATTCATACACATACACACATGCATATCACACGTGCACACACATATGAACACACATTCATATACATGTGCACATGCATATCACACGTGCACACACATATGAGCACACATTCATACACATGTGCACATGCATATGAACACAAATCAACTAAAAACTAAGATGATGATATTTGTGTACATTGGGATAAGTACCTGAAATATCATTTTGGGCTGTGTGAGAACGTTCCACAGGTAAATATGCTCACACAAAGCCTGAAGATCTGGATGTCATGCCTGAGACCCACACAGTGGAAGGGAAGAGCTGATTCCTTCAAGCCATTGACTTTCACACAAAAGCTGTAGCATGAGCATGTAGCATGAATATACCTCCTAAATGTAATTTTAAAGTTTAAGTTGTCAACTTGTGCTCCTTCCTTCCTTCCTTCCTTCCTTCCTTCCTTCCTTCCTTCCTTCCTTCCTTCCTTCCTTTAAAAATGTGCTATCTAGAGGCCCGAGAGATGCTCTGGGGTTAAGAGCAATGGCTACTTTTGCCACAGTTCTGAATTTGGTTCTAAACGCCCATGTTGAGAAGCTCATGATAACCTGTGATTCCATCTCTTTTTTTCTGGCCTACTTGGCGTTTCTGTGTGCACGAGTGTGTCCACACAAAAATTAAAAATGATAAAAATAAATCTAAAAGAATGATTAAAGTGTGTTTATGAGGGACTGGAAAGTCGACTTAGGGATTGAGAGCACTGCTGATTTTGCAGAGAACTAGGGTTCAACCCCCAGCACTCACATGGCAGCTCATGACTGTCTGTAACTTCAGTTCTAGGAAATATGACACCCTTTTCTAGCTTCCAAGGACACCAGTCATACAGATGGTGTACATACATACATGCAGGCAGAATACACACACACACACACACACACACACACACACACACACAAATCAATCTATACAGGCTAAAGAGATGGTTCAGTGGTTATCTTACTTTGAGTTTTATTGCTATGAAAAAAACCATGACCAAGATAAGTTTTACAAAGGACAACATTTAACTGGGATTAGCTTACAATTTCAGATGTTCAGTCTATTATCATCATGGTGGGAACCATGGCAACATGCAGGCAGACATGGTGCTCAAAGAGATGAGAGATCTACACCCAGGAAGAGATTGTCTTCTACAGACAGAGGGTTTCATTCTACAGGAGCAGAACTTGAGCTCCTACATAGAGACTGCCTACATAGTGACGCACTTCATCTACCAAAGCTCTGCCCACCTCCTCTAAGAAGGCTATACTTCCTAATAGTGGCATTTTCCATGGGCCAAGCATATTCAAACCACTACAGTGGTTAAGTGCCCTTCCTGGTTTTACAAAGGTCCTGGGTTTGATTTCTATCACATGGTGGCTCACAAACCATCTGTAACTACAGTCTGAGGGAATCCGACATTTTCTTCTGGTCTCTGTGCACCTGATATGCATGGGGAACAACTATATACACGCAGGCAAAATACACATACGCATAAAATGAACCAGTAAACCTTTCCCAGGTTGTGGTGTTGCATGCCTTTAATTGCAGCACTTGGGAGGCAGATGCAGGCAGATCTCTGAGTTCAAGGCCAGCCTGGTGTACAAAGTGAGTTACAGGACAGCCAGGGCAACACAGAGAAACTTTGTGTCAAAAATACAAACAAACAAAAAGAAAAGTTATTTTAAAAATGGGCCTGGAGAGATGGCTCAGCTGTTAGGAGCACTGGCTGCTCTTCCAGAGGTATTGAGTCAATTCCCAGCCACCACATGTCAGCTCTAATGGGGTCTAAAGCCTCCTTGTGGCCTGCAGGCTCTCTATGCAGATAAAGCTCTCATTTATATAAAATAAATAAAGATATAAATCTTAAAAAACTTTTTATTGATTCTTTGTGAATTTCACATCGTGAGCCCCAATCCCACTCATCTCCTTTTCCCTTCATAACCTCCCTGCGCCCTTGCAATCTTCCCCTGCAAAAGAAAATAAAATAAGATAGAAAAAAATCTAGTGAAAGCGCAGTATGTCCCACAGTGTCCCACAGTATAGCCTGTTGTCTACACATCTTTGCTTGCGAATGTTTGTTGCAATGAGTCATTGGTCTGTTTTGAGGCCTCTGGTTTCTGCTACTCTATACTATATCCTTACTGTGACTCCTTTCAAATATCCTGTTGTTGCCCTGTGTAATGGAGAACCCAAAGTTTACGGTCTGCAGGACTGATCCTTTCCTGAGCTCTGGCAGATCATAGATAAGGTAGATGTTAGAGTGGGCCTTAAACTTAAAGCCCTGGATCTGGGCCTGGGAGGTCAGCTCACCAGCTCTCTCTCTCCTGTACCTGCATTGTCAGGGTGAACACTCCAGCCCTACCCCAGCTAGATCACCCAATCCTGCATCCAGTGAAGGGAGGGTCAGCTCTACCACTCTTATGACCTCTGTGGCAGCTCACCAGTCTGCCACAGGTGGTGAGGAGTCAGCAGTAGAGCATCTCTCCCTTGCCAAGCCATCCCATGGTAGAGGAGGGCCCTGCCCCTTACCCCCACAGCTCTAATGTGCTGCCTAGGGGAGGCATAGGGCCTGCTCTCCCAATTACTGTAGTCAGTTTTCCTGCTCTCATGACCTCAGATGGAACTCTCCTGACTGCCACAGGCATCGAGGGTTGCAGGGGCAGGGTTTGTAAATCTTTAAAAATAAATGTAAAATTAAAAATACAGACATGTAGAAGGAGTCATGATTGCATAGATGAGCCAGATGTCCTTTTTCTATTGACATCAATACTTAGAGAAAAACATTATACAAATTTTTGTTAATTATTTTTTGTTTTGTTTTTGAGATTCTTAAAACCAAGGAGTCTCAATCTATAGCAGAGTTGGCTCCACATCTTGGCAGCCCTCTTGTCTCAAGTTCACAAATCCTGTGTTTAAGGATTACACCTAGCTTAGGAGTTAGTACTTATGGGAAAAGTGATTCTCTCTCTCTCTCTCTCTCTCTCTCTCTCTCTCTCTCTCTCTCTCTCTCTCTCTCTCTCTCTCCAAGACAGGGTCTCTGCTAGTTCCAACTGCTCTTGAACTTATTGTATAGCCTAGAATAATCTTCAAGCTGCCACACCTCCTGAGGGCACCATGATACCATGATAATGGTGCAGGTATGTGGCACCATTTCCTGCTTCCTTTTTCTGTTATTTTCAGAATGTTATTTAAAGAAATGGCATTTAAAAAATTTTTCAGACCACTTTCTAGTTCACTTAAAAATTGCTTGATACTTTTCCATGATGTGGATGGACCATAATTCAGTCAAATGCCTTCATCACTAATAAAACTCACACTTCATTCTCAGGTTTTATTTCCCCTACCATTAAAAAGGAAAGCAAGCTCAACACACTGCAGTAAGCATTTTCATTCCTGTACTTGTTTGTAAGGATTTGCTTTGCTTTGTTTTTGTGGTACTGTGGGCTGAACCTAGTACCTTGTGCATTCTAGACAGGAGGGTGCTAGGATTCGTGGCAGGTACTGTATCACTGAGTTCTTCATGTTTCTTTTTAGATAGAATCTTACTAAGTTGCCCAGGCTGGCTATGAACTCAGACTCAGTGTGTGTGTGTGTGTGTGTGTGTGTGTGTGTGTGTGTGTGTGTGTGTGTGTGCATGTGTGTGTACTCCTGAGTAGCTGGGATGCTAACTCTACAGAACCAGGACTCATAGTAACTTTTTCTAGAGGAAAGATTTCTAACAGGGACTTCTGGGTAAGGGGTAATGTGTTTGTAATTTTAATATATATTACTAGGTTGTAGTTGCAAACAGATTCTAAAGTTTGTTCAGATACTGGGGATCAATTGGTAGAGTGCCAGAGGCCAGATGTAGCATTCTTGTTCTCTCTATTAGGATTGCTTTTATGACGACAACAACAACAACAACAACAACAACAACAACAACAATAATAATATTTACCTATCTTGAATTTAAATTACTTTACATAGGTAGCTGGCCCACCTCTCTCAGTTCCTATGAGTTCAGAAACTGCAAACTCTGGCCTCTAGCACCTCATCATAAAGCAACAATGGATTAAATAAAGTAGCCTCTGGCCTCTCTTTTTATTCCCACAAAATCTCAGCTCAGGCTGGGAGTTTATACAACTCCAAATTTGCTGGTGAAAGGAAGGAAAGGGAGCATTTTTGAAAGTGATTTTAATCTTTATTTCTAAATTCTTCTCCAAAATGTTTCTCTTTTGCAAAATTTCCCTTTCTGCTCTTTTTGTCCTCAGCACTTGTATATCTTTCAGAAGTTTACAACAGAGATGTGTACAAAGGTCCCATTAAGACTGGACATTCATTATGTGTCATTAGCTCCACAGGTTTACTGAAAGTTAAAATCCACAATTTTTGTGACTAAGTTAACATTGAAGTTTTATACAGATACCCAGCTAATATTTTATCTCTGTTCTTGTACCCACAACAAATCATTAGTACCCTTTAATGACCATTGGTTAATTGATTTACAACTTCTCGGAATGAATTCTAAGTTGGAAATACCTGTTTTCTATCTCAGAAGTAATTAACTCCTGACACTTGAAGACCGGCAGAGTTCTAACTGCAGTTTTCATGTCAGACAGGGCTTATAATAACAATTCTATTACAAAGGGCTTAATAATTACTAGTATAATGTTAGGAATTCTTATAGGATCATCACTAAGAATTAAGAAATCACTTATTTGTCCACACAGCATCACTACAAGACAATACATCTTTGTGGATCTGCAGAAATCTGCCCAATATGGGGGGATAATACCTAGTGATTGTTTTATATTTACATATATAACACATATATGCATATGTATGTATCTCTCTATCTCTATATCATCTATATCTAACCGGAAAAGCATATTAATAGCAAGAATCCTTCCTAAAGGAACCCTTGTCTAGAAGGGCTCATCTATTGTGATTTTACAGTTCATAGTGAAACCATCTCAGGAAGATTACCTGCTAGGTGGCTTCTGGCAGTAGAGGGGCAGCCTACCAGGCAGGAAACCCTGTGTTGCATCCCCAGTACTTCATAAAACCAATCATGGTGGCACAGACCTGTCTCTGGGAAGTTGGAGATAGGAAGATCTGGAGTTCACGGTTATCTTTAGCTACTAGCAAGTATGAGACTAGCCTGGGCTACTCTCCTAGTTTGCTTTCTATCAATATGATAAACCACCATGGTCAAAAGCAATTTTGGGAGGAAGGCTGTATTGGTGTCATAATTAGGTTTTCTATTGCTGTGACAAAAGCATCCAGACCAAAGAACAAGCTGGAGACAAAGGGCTTATTTGGCTTATACTTCCATATCAAAGTTCATCATTGGAAGAAGTCAGCACAGGGACTCAAGCAGGGCTGGAAACTGTGGGTAGGGGCTGATGCAGAGGCCATGGATGGGTGTTGTTCATCACTGCCTTGCTCCCCATGGCTTGCTCAGCCTGTGTGAGGGTCTGTGATTCACCAATGGATAGTACCCCAGATTCAAATAGTATGCAAAAGCAAAGAGCATTTTATTCTGCAGAAGTCCAGCATGTAGAGGTCTACCATATTTGCCAAGATGGAGACACCCAGGTGAACTTGAGGGCTCAATTTAAAGCAGATTACGAGAATCCCAGGGAGGCTAGTAGGTAAGTACCATCTGTGAATAGTCTCTAGAGATAGCGATTGCTTCATAGAAGTGGGTGCTGAGCATTTAAGCATAACTAACAGTCCTGTGTGACGTCTGGATAGGAGGAGTTAAGAACCTGGAAAGTGGCCTTTAATAACTGCAGGAGTTCTGACTTGGGCAATGGAGTGGGTAATGCAGGAGGTGGAACTGTTTTAGGAAGCAATTGGTTTGATGAAATGAAACATTTCAGGAGTGAGAGGGTGGTGGGTTCTGCTAAGGGAGCAGTGGTGGGCAGAAGCAGAATTTGTGGCAGTGGTTGGTTTGGTTTTATTAATCCCTGTTGGGGCCTAAAGGGACCATGGATCTTAAGAAGTTACACTGAAGCAGTAAATAGGAGTCCCCGGGTCATAGCCAGAGATGTAAAGTCCATGTTTTACCAATCGTTCAATCAGCCTTCTTGCCAGTTGCTGTAGACTTAATGACAAGGTTGTTGCATTGTTCCTCCCCTGGGAGTACCCAGATAATAAGGGGCCTCAAACCAAGGTCCCAAGTCTCCCTCCTAGGAGGCTGGGTGTCCTTTCTTATGGCAGGATCTGGCTCTGAGTTTCTGTGTATGTCCAAAGTGGGTTTCAGTGATGAGGTCATCTTTGATAGGGGGATTCCAATATATCCACCCAGTAGATTCACATTCTCATGCCCCACTCACAAAGGATTCTGGACCTCTGCATTTGGTTCACTGGCTCTGATCCCGAGAGTGCCCCAGGAAGTAAAAGTAAAAGTAAAGTAAAAAAGTAAAAAGTAAAAGTCCTGAGACCATGTGTTCTCTCAGGCCGGGGCAAATTGCAATGGAAACCAGGAAAGAGCTATTGACCCGAGGGATCCCATCCCCCATCCACTAGGTCACAAAGGTCTATATGAAGGTCAGGGAACCGGATGCATAGAGGAGCCGAGTGGGAGGTAGAGTTGGCAGTCTTACCCATTGCAGCATTAACTATCTGCCAGGTTAGATTCAGGGGGTGGTGACTGGTACAGCAGAGCATAAGCACCAAGCAAGCAGGATCAGGAGTGCTGGTGTCACAATTTCAGCTGATTGACAGGGTGTGGGATGACCTTTCATTGTTCCTGTTGTGGTTCCTCTGGAAGTCTTCTTAGAGTAGACCTCAACTACTGGATCATCTTTCTCCCGGCAGGCTTAATGTGGATGTATCCACATGCGTACTCCATCTACCTTAACAGCCATAGGCCTGGTCAGGATCACAGTGTGAGGTCCTTTCCAGTAAGGTTTCACAGTATCAAGGTTAGGTCTCTTAATCCAGACTTTGTCACCTGGTCCAAAGCAATGGGGGTTAGGGCGAGGAGCAGACTCATAATCCTGGCAGATGGCAGGCCAGAGTTGCTTCTGGACCCTATGGAGGGCTTTTAAGGATTTAAAAAACTTATGGTGGTTATACTTAGATGTTGGTCATACTTAGCCAAGATGTCAGACTGGAGGTTAGGCAGCATGGTGAGGGCTCCCCATATAGGATCTCAAAGGGGGTGAGATCCAAAGCATAGGGGATGTTCCTTGCCCTATATAAGGCATAAGGTAAGAAAGACACACAATCACATCAGTTTTCAAAGATTAATTTGGTCAAGGCCTCCTTCAGGGTCCAATTAATACTCTCTACCTGTCCTGAACCCTGGGGTCTACATGCCCAATGTAATTTCCAATTGGTCCCTGCAGCCTGTGCTAACAATTGAGTTACCTGAGAGATGAATGTTGAGACCCAACAGGGTAGGCAAACAATACCTGGATTGAAGTCTTCCAGTAGCTTCTTTGCCATTATGTTGGCAGTCTCCTTTGTAGGGTAGGCTTCTACCCATCCTGAAAAGGTATCTATAAAAACTAGAATGTACTTGTATGTTGCTGGTTTTATTTTTGTATAGTCTGTATTTCAATTGACCCCTCATTCTGGTTTCTGGAGTGTCTCCTTGACTGGAACCTGAGGGGTTCACAGCCTGGCAGGTGGGACAGTGTGGAATTACCTGATCAACCAAGTGTCCTACGTAAAATATTTTGTGTCTTGCCCCTTGAAGCAATTTTTTCAGTTTTCGGTGACCCACGTATGAAGTTTGATGTATCTGGTGGATGAGTTGCTTAGCAAACTCTTTAGGTAGGTTTGTGTGGCTTCAGAGGTCAGCAACTATCCATCTGTCTCTCTGTAAATTCTTTGGTATTTTGCCTTATCTTGTTTGTCTTCAGCAGTAAATTCTAGGATGGCTGGGAGCACAGTGGGTGGCAAAGCTACCAGGATGTTGGCAATGAAAGCTTGGCCTCCTTTTCAGCTTTATCAGTTAGTCTGTTCCCTCGGGCTATTTCTGATGTCCCTTTCTGATGCCTGGGGCAATGAATTATAGCCACTTTGAGTGGAAGCTATAATGCCTCCAATAAAGCAAATATTCTTTCCTTCCTTATATTTGTTGGCTTTTCCTTCAGCAGTCAATAATCCCATCTGCTGTGGGTGTAAATGTTGGCTATGGCTCCTTTTGCCAGTTTTAAAGTCTCAGCTAGAGCCTTTACTTCAGCTTTCTGGGCTGAAGTTCCTGGCAGCAAAGCAGTTGCCCAAACAAAAGAGTCCAAATCCATTACCGCTGCCCCTGCATTCCTGATTCTACTCTGAATGAAGCTGCTCTTGTCTGTGAAGTAGATACACTCTAAGTCTGGCCAGGGTGTGCCAGTGAAATCTGGCATGATGTATTGGATATGCTCCAGAACTATAGAGCAATCATGCTGCATGTCTCAGGTAGCAGGTAGCAGGGTGGCTGTGTTTAGGGGAGATGATGGGTGATATCTTATTTGAGAGGAATTCAAAAGTAGAGCCTGAAAGTGCACCAGTCTGGTGTTGGACAGTCACTGGCTGGGTGGATTCTTGAGGATCCTCTCAATAGCATTGGTGTGTGTGTGTGTGTGTGTGTGTGTGTGTGTGTGTGTGAACAGGTTCTTGTCCCATAGCTATTTTCTCAGCATCCTTGACTAGCAGAGCAGGGGCAGCCATGATCTGGAGGCAGGCTGGCCATTCTTGATCCCTAGGTTTGTTTGAGCACTCCCCCTTCTCTCATCCACATACAGGTGGAATGAGTTTGTGAATGTTTGTGAATGTCCAGAAGAGGCAGGGACAGTGCCTCCAATAAGGCTATTATTAAACTCTTAAAAGTCATCTCCATCTCCATTTTATTTTATCTTTTTGGCTCCTGGTGGCCTCATATAATGCTTTGGCTATCTCAGTGACCCCTGGCACTCAGAATCTACAAAACCTGGCCAATCAGAGAAGCTTCTGTACGTGCCTTCAGGTACTGGGATGCTAAGGATGGATTGTTTCCCAGCACTGAACAACATGTATTGGCTCCCCTTGAGTATGTACACCAAGTAGGTGACTTCAAGTTGACAAAGCAGGGTCTTTTCAACAGACACTCAGTAGTCAAGTTGACTCAGTTCCTGTATTAGGTCTTGTGTGGTCTCCTGGCATGTCTCCAAGTCTGAGGCTGCAATTAGGATGTCATCTACACACTGAAGTAAGGTTATTTGTGGGTAAATCCACCAGTACTCACCCAAGTCCTCATGCAGTGCCTCATCAAAGATGGGTGAGTTATTGAATACTTGAGGCAGGCATGTCCAAGTCAATTGTCCATTGAAGCCTCTCTCCAAATCTTGCCATTTGAACACAAATAGAGGCTAGCTTTTGGGTACCAGAGGCAGGCTGAAGAAGACATCATTCAGGTTGAGCACAGTATATACATAGTGTGTGTGGGAGGGAGGTTGCTTAGCAGGGTGTATGTGTTTAGAACCATGGGATGGATGTCCACTTATTTACGTCACTTAAATCTTGCACAGGCCGATGGTCATTAAAATGGTCCTCTTTACTGGAAGAAAGGGAGTGTTTCATGCTGATTGGCAAGGAATCAGGATCCTTGCTTCCCAGAGCCAGTTAATAGGCAGGGTGATCTCCATTCTGACTTCTTTGGGCATTGGGTATTGCCTGATTCAGGCTGCAGTGGCCCCAGCATTTAGTTGGACTAGAACTGGGGCTCAGTGACGGCAAGTACCACTGGATTTCTTTCTGCCCAGATCTCAGGGACTTCTGCCAGAAACATCTGGCTTGGAGATGGGGCTGGTTGTGGGGACAATTTGTATTCTTTTTTTAGTGTCTATTTCAGAACATGAATGGGGCCATTCTTATCCAGCACTTCTACTCCCTCTGGACTAAAATGGATTTGGGCTCCCAGTTTGGTGAGGAGTTCTTTTCCCAGCATGGGTATAGGCATGCAGAGATGATCATAAACGAGTGAGTTTCCCATTGTACTCCCAAGTCCACCTTTCTTCGGGCAGTCCATGGCTGGGACTTAGTGCCCATTGCTTCTTGCAGCCATGTTTTCTAATTTGACAATGGCCCCAGTGGTTGTTTCAAAACAGAATGTTGTGCCCCACCCCTACCCCTCATGTCCACCAAAAAGTTGATGGGCTTCCCCTCTCCTTAGGGTTACCCAGGGCTCATGGAGGAGAGTTGAACCCTGACATCCTCATCATCTAGTTTTTTCTAATTTCAAAACGTTTAGACCCTCACTTTGATTTTTCTTAGGGCACTCATGCTTCTAATGACCTTTTCCCTTGCAATAGGCACATTGGTCCCTCTCTAATGGAGGATGGGTCTTTCAGAGCTGAAAGCCAGTTACCAGGAACACTGAAACACCCAAGAGTAGAGGTAAATCACCACTTCTGCTCCGAGGGACCCACCTTGAGCCCTCAAGACAGAGGAATCTAGAAGCAGTCTGGGACAGGATCCTTCTGGTTTCTGCCTGTGCCTGGACTTGACCAGGTCACACAGCTCTCTGTACCCAGATCCCCTGGGGGAGAGAGCAGGACTCTCAGAAGTGCAGACAATTCTGAGAGCTCAGGGGAGACCACCACTTCTGTTCACATTCCTGGCCCAAGAGGAACCTACCTGGAGACCTTTGGACACAGGAGCTGAGGAGCATTCTGGGACAGGATTCTTCCAGTTTTTAACTACACCTGGAGCTGACCCTGTGACACAGCTCTCTATATCCAGATCCTGCTGAAAGAAAGCTGGTCTCCAGGAGTGCAGACACACAGGCTTACAGGAGAGTCAAGCAACTGTCAGAGATAGCAAGACCAGCTAACACCAGAGACAACAGGATGGCTAGAGGATAAGCAATAGAAATCAAGACTACTTAGCATCATCAGAGCCCAGTTCTCCCACTAAAGCATATTCTGGATATCCCAACACATGAGAACACCAAGATTAGGATTTATAATCACACATCATGATGACAAGAGAGGACTTTAAGAAGGACACAAATAACTCTTTAAAGAAATACAGGACAACACAGGTAAACAAGTAGAAGCCATTAAAGAAGAAACACAAAAAATCCTTAAAGAATTACAGGAAACACAAACAAACAGGTGAAGGAATTGGACAAAACCATCCAGGATCTACAAATGGAAATAGAAACAATAAAGAAATCACAAAGGGAGACAACTCTGGAGATAGAGAACCTAAGAAAGAGATCAGGAGTCATAGATGCAAGCATCACCAACAGAATACAAGAGATAGAAGAGAGAATCTCAGGGGCAGAAGATACCATAGAAAACATCAACACAACAGTAAAAGAAAATGTAAAACACAAAAGGCTCCTAACCCAAAACACTTAGGAAATCCAGGACACAATGAGAAGATCAAACCTAAGGATAATAGGTGTAGAAGAGAATGAAGACTTAAAGGGACAGTAAATACATTCAGCAAAATTATAGAAGAAAACTTCCCTAGCCTAAAAAAAGAGATGCCCATATACATATAAGAAGCCTACAGACCTCCAAATAGATTGGACCAGAAAAGCAATTCCTCCCATCACATAATAGTCACAACAACAAATGCACAAATCAAAGAAAGAATATTAAAAGCAGTAAGGGAAAAAGGTCAAGTATCATATGAAGGCAGACCTATCAGAATCATACCAGACATTTCAACAGAGTTTAAGAAAACCAGAAGATCATGGGCAGATGTAATACAGACGCTAAGAGAACACAAATGCCAGCCCAGGCTACTACATCCAGCAAAACTCTCCATTACCATAGATGGAAAAACCAAGATATTCTATAACAAAACCAAATTTACACAATATCTTTCCACAAATCCAGTCCTACAAAGAACAGTAGGTGGAAAACTCCAACACAAGGAAGGAAAGTACACCCCAGGAAAAGCAAGAAAGTAATCTTGCAAGAAACACAAAAGAAGAGAGCTACACAAACATAATTCCACCTTTAAAAAATTAGCAGGAAACAAAAATCACTATTCCTTAATATAGATCAATGGATCTATAAATTGATCTATATACTATATACTATAATCTTAACATCAATGGACTCAATTCCCCAATAAAAAGACATTAACAAACAGACCGAATGTGTGAGGAGGAACTAGCATTTTGCTACATACAGGAAAAACACCTAGTGACAAAGACAGACAGTACCTCAGAATAAAAGGCCGGAAAATAATGGTCCCAAGAAACAAGATAGATAAATCGTTAGCCAGACTAACCAGAGGGCACAGACAGTGTATCCAAATTAACAACATCAGAAATGAAAAGGGAGACATAACAACCGAGTGTGAGAAGATTCAAAAAGTCATCAGATCCTACTACAAAAACTTATATTCAGCAAAGCTGGAATTGTTGATGAAATGTACAATTTTCAAGACAGATACAGGTACTAAAGTTAAATCAGGATCAGATAAACAATCTAAACAGTCCCATAACTCCCAAAGAAATAGAAGCAGTTATTAAAAGTCTTCCAAGCAAAAAAAGTCCAGAACTAGATAGGTTTATTTGAGAATTGTATCAGACTTTCATAGAAGACTTAATACCGATACTGTCCAAACCATTCCACAAAATATAAACAGACTGAGCACTACCCACTTTTTCTATGAAGCCATAATTATGCTTATACCTAAGCTACACAAAGACACAACAAAGAAAAAAGAATTTCAGCCCAATTTCCCTTATGAATATCAATGCAAAAATACTCAATAAAAAGTTGAAGGACACAGGTACAGAAAGATAGAAATAATCCCATGCGTGCTATCAGACCACCACGGCCTAAAGCTGGTCTTCAATAACAATAAAGAAAGAACGCCCACATATACGTCAAAGCTGAACAATGCACTATTCACCGATAATCTGGTCAAGGAAGAAATAAAGAAAGAAATTAAAGACTTCTTAGAATTTAATAAAAATGAAGGTACAACATACCCAAACTTATGGGACACAATGAAAGCTGTGCTAAGAGGAAAACTCATAGCGCTGAGTGCCTGCAGAAAGAAACAGGAAAGAGCATATGTCAGCAGCTTGACAGCACACCTAAAAGCTCTAGTACAAAAAGAAGCAAATACACCCAGGAGGAGTAGAAGGCAGGAAATAATCAAACACAGAGCCGAAATCAACCAAGTAGAAACAAAAAGAACCATAGAAAGAATCAACAGAACCAAAAGTTGGTTCTTTCAGAAAATCAACAAGATAGATAAACCCTTAGCCAGACTAACGAGAGGACACAGAGAGTGTGTCCAAATTAACAAAATCAGAAATGAAAAGGGAGACATAACTACAGATTCAGAGGAAATTCAAAAATCATCAGATCTTACTATAAAAGCCTATATTCAACAAAACTTGAAAATCTGCAGAAATGGACAATTTCTAGACAGATACCAGGTACCAAAAGTTAAATCAGGAACAGATAAACCAGTTAAACAACCCATAACTCCTAAGGAAATGGAAGCAGTCATTAAAGGTCTCCCAACCAAAAAGAGCCCAGGTCCAGACAGGTTTAGTGCAGAATTCTATCAGACCTTCATAGAAGACCTCATACCAATATTATCCAAACTATTCCACAAAATTGAAACAGATGGAGCACTACCGAACTCCTTCTATGAAGCCACAATTACTCTTATACCTAAACCACACAAAGACCCAACAAAGAAAGAGAACTTCAGACCAATTTCCCTTATGAACATCGATGCAAAAATACTCAACAAAATTCTGGCAAACCGAATCCAAGAGCACATCAAAACATTCATCCACCATGATCAAGTAGGCTTCATCCCGGGCATGCAGGGATGGTTTAATATCGGAAAACCATCAACGTGATCCATTATATAAACAAACTGAAAGAACAAAACCACATGATCATTTCATTAGATGCTGAGAAAGCATTTGACAAAATTCAACACCCCTTCATGATAAAAGTCCTGGAAAGAATAGGAATTCAAGGCCCATACCTAAACATAGTAAAAGCCATATACAGCAAACCAGTGGCTAACATTAAACTAAATGGAGAGAAACTTGAAGCAATCCCACTAAAATCAGGGACTAGACAAGGCTGCCCACTCTCTCCCTACTTATTCAACATAGTTCTTGAAGTTCTAGCCAGAGCAATCAGACAACAAAAGGAGGTCAAGGGGATACAGATCAGAAAAGAAGAAGTCAAAATATCACTATTTGCAGATGATATGATAGTATATTTAAGTGATCCCAAAAGTTCCACCAGAGAACTACTAAAGCTGATAAACAACTTCAGCAAAGTGGCTGGGTATAAAATTAACTCAAATAAATCAGTAGCCTTCCTCTACACAAAAGAGAAACAAGCCGAGAAAGAAATTAGGGAAACGACACCCTTCATGATAGACCCAAATAATATAAAGTACCTCGGTGTGACTTTAACCAAGCAAGTAAAAGATTTGTACAACAAGAACTTCAAGACTCTGAAGAAAGAAATTGAAGAAGACCTCAGAAGATGGAAAGATCTCCCATGCTCATGGATTGGCAGGATTAATATAGTAAAAATGGCCATTTTACCAAAAGTGATCTACAGATTCAATGCAATCCCCATCAAAATACCAATCCAATTCTTCAAAGAGTTAGACAGAACAATTTGCAAATTCATCTGGAATAACAAAAAAACCCAGGATAGCTAAAACTATCCTCAACAATAAAAAAGGACTTCAGGGGAATCACTATCCCTGAACTCAAGCAGTATTACAGAGCAATAGTGATAAAAACTGCATGGTATTGGTACAGAGACAGACAGATAGACCAATGGAATAGAATTGAAGACCCAGAAATGAACCCACACACCTATGGTCACTTGATTTTTGACAAAGGAGCCAAAACCATCCAATGGAAAAAAGATAGCATTTTCAGCAAATGGTGCTGGTTCAACTGGAGGTCAACATGTAGAAGAATGCAGATCGATCCATGCTTATCACCCTGTACAAAGCTTAAGTCCAAGTGGATCAAGGACCTCCACATCAAACCAGACACACTCAAACTAATAGAAGAAAAATTAGGGAAGCATCTGGAACACATGGGCACTGGAAAAAATTTCCTGAACAAAACACCAATGGCTTATGCTCTAAGATCAAGAATCAACCAATGGGATCTCATAAAACTACAAAGCTTTCTGTAAGGCAAAAGGACACTGTGGTTAGGACAAACGCAACCAACAGATTGGGAAAAGATCTTTACCAATCCTACAACAGATAGGCCTTATATCCAAAAATATACAAAGAACTCAAAAAGTTAGACCAAGAGGGAGACAAATAACCCTATTAAAAATGGGGTTCAGAGCTAAACAAAGAATTCACAGCTGAGGAATGCCGAATGGCTGAGAAACACCTAAAGAAATGTTCAACATCTTTAGTCATAAGGGAAATGCAAATCAAAACAACCCTGAGATTTCACCTCACACCAGTGAGAATGGCTAAGATCAAAAACTCAGGTGACAGCAAATGCTGGCGAGGATGCGGAGAAAGAGGAACACTCCTCCATTGTTGGTGGGGTTGCAGACTGGTACAACCATTCTGGAAATCAGTCTGGAGGTTCCTCAGAAAATTGGACATTGAACTGCCTGAGGATCCAGCTATCCCTCTCTTGGGCATATACCCAAAAGATGCCCCAACATAAAAAAAAAGACACGTGCTCCACTATGTTCATCGAGCCTTATTTATAATAGCCAGAAGCTGGAAAGAACCCAGATGCCCTTCAACAGAGGAATGGATACAGAAAATGTGGTACATCTACACAATGGAATATTACTCAGCTATCAAAAAAACAACGACTTTTATGAAATTTGAGGCAAATGGTTGGAACTGGAAAATATCATCCTGAGTGAGCTAACCCAATCACAGAAAGACATACATGGTATGCACTCATTGATAAGTGGCTATTAGCCCAAATGCTTGAATTACCCTAGATGCCTAGAACAAATGAAACTCAAGACGGATGATCAAAATGTGAATGCTTCACTCCTTCTTTAAAAGGGGAACAAGAACACCCTTGGCAGGGAAGAGAGAGGCAAAGATTAAAACAGAGACTGAAGGAACACCCATTCAGAGCCTGCCCCACATGTGGCCCATACATATACAGCCACCCAATTAGACAAGATGGATGAAGCAAAGAAGTGCAGACTGACAGGAGCCGGATGTAGATCGATCCTGAGACACAGCCAGAATACAGCAAATACAGAGGCGAATGCCAGCAGCAAACCACTGAACTGAGAACGGGACCCCCGTTGAAGGAATCAGAGAAAGAACTGGAAGAGCTTGAAGGGGCTTGAGACCCCATATGTACAACAAAGCCAAGCAACCAGAGCTTCCAGGGACTAAGCCACTACCTAAAAGACTATACATGGACTGACCCTGGACTCTGACCTCATAGGTAGCAATGAATATCCTAGTAAGAGCACCAGTGGAAGGGGAAGCCCTGGGTCCTGCTAAGACTGAACCCCAGTGAACTAGACTGTCGGGGGGGCGGCAATGGGGGGAGGGTGGGGAGGAACACCCATAAGGAAGGGGGAGGGAAGGGGATGGTTCTTGAAACTGGGAAAGGGAATAACACTGAAATGTATATAAGAAATACTCAAGTTAATAAAAAAAAAAGTTGAAGGACCTCCACTTCAAACCAGATACACTCAAACTAATAGCAGAAAAAGTGGGGAAGCATCTCGAACACATGGGCACTGGAGAAAATTTCCTGAACAAAATACCAATGGCTTATGCTCTAAGATCAAGAATCAACCAATGGGATCTCATAAAACTGCAAAGCTTCTATAAGGCAAAGGACACTGTTGTTAGGACAAAACGGCAACCAACAAATTGGGAAAAGATCTTTACCAATCCTACAACAGATAGAGGGGCTTATATCCAAATATACAAAGAACTCAAGAAGTTAGACGCAGGGAGACAAATAACCCTACTAAAAAATGGGGTTCAGAACTAAACAAAGAATTCACAGCTGAGGAATGCCGAATGGCTGAGAAACACCTAAAGAAATGTTCAACATCTTTAGTCATAAGGGAAATGCAAATCAAAACAACCCTGAGATTTCACCTCACACCAGTGAGAATGGCTAAGATTAAAAACTCAAGTGACAACAAATGCTGGTGAGGATGCGGGAAAGAGGAACACTCCTCCATTGTTGGTGGGATTGCAGACTGGTACAACCATTCTGGAAATCAATTTGGAGGTTCCTCAGAAAATTGGACATTGAACTACCTGAGGACCCAGTTATACCTCTCTTGGGCATATACCCAAAAGATGCCCCAATATATAACAAATACACGTGCTCCACTGTGTTCATAGCAGCCTTATTTATAATAGCCAGAACCCAGATGCCCTTCAACAGAGGAATGGATATAGAAAATGTGGTACATCTACAGAATGGAATATTACTCAGCTATCAAAAACAATGACTGTATGAAATTCATAGGCAAATGGATGGAACTGGAAAATATCATCCTGAGTGAGGTAACCCAATCAGAGAAAAACACACATGCTATGCACTCATTGATAAGTGGCTATTAGTCCAAATGCTTGAATTACCCTAGATGCACAGAACACATGAAACTCAAGAAGGATGACCAAAATGCGAATGCTTCACTCCTTCTTTAAAAGGGGAACAAGAATACCCTTGGCAGGGAATAGGGAGGCAATGTTTAGAACAGAGGCAGAAGGAACACCCATTCAGAGCCTGTCCCACATGTGGCCCATACATATACAGCCACCAAACTAGATAAGATGGATGAAGCAAAGAAGTGCAGGCCAACAGGAACCAGATATAGATCTCTCCTGAGATGTCTTTCAGTCAGAATACAGCAAATACATAGGCGAATGCCAGCAGCAGTCCACTGAACTGAGAACGGGACCCCCGTTGAAGGAATCAGAGAAAGGATTGAAAGAGCTTGAAGGGGCTTGAGACCCCATATGAACAACAATGCCAAGCAACCAGAGCTTCCAGGGACTAAGCCACTACCCAAAGACTATACATGGACTGACCCTGGGCTCCAACCTCATAGGTAGCAATGAATAATCTAGTGAGAGCACCAGTGCAAGGGGAAGCCTTTGGTCCTTCTAAGACTGAACCCTCAGTGAACGTGATTGTTGGGGGGAGGGTGGTAATTGGGGGAGGATGGGGATGGGAAGCCCATATAGAAGAGGAGGGGCAGGGGTTAGGGGGATGTTGGCCCTGAAACCGGGAAGGGGAATAACATTCGAAATGTAAATAAGAAATGTTCAAGTTAATAAAGATGGAAAAAATTGAAATTGAAAAAAAAATGTTGGGGCTGGAGAGATGGCTCAGAGGTTAAGAGCACTGACTGCTCTTCCAAAGGTCCTGAGTTCAAATCCCAGCAACCACATGGTGGCTTACAACCATCTGTAATGAGATTTGATGCTCTCTTCTGGTGTGTCTGAACAGCTACAGTGTACTTATATGTGATAAATAAATAAATCTTTAAAAAAAAAGAAAAAAAAGTTGAAGGAAATGTCAGAAGATGGAAGGATCTCCCATGTTCATCGATTGGCAGGATTAATATAATAAAAATGGCCATTTTCCCAAAAGCAATCTACAGATTCAATGCAATCCCCATCAAAATTCCCACTCAGTTCTTCTTAGAGTTATAAAGAACAATTTGCAAATTCATTTGGAATAACAACAACAACAACAACAACAACAACAAAAAACGAACCCAGGAAAGCAAAAACTATCCTCAACAATAAAAGAACTTATCGGGGAATTGCCATCTCTGACCTCAAGCTGTATTACAGAGCAATAGTGATAAAAACTGTATGGTATTGGTACAGAGACAGGCAGGTAAATCAATTGACTAGAATGAACCCACACACCTACAGTCACTTCATCTTTGACCAGGAGTTAAAATCATCCAGTGGAAAAAGGACAGCATTTTCAACAAATGGTGGTGGTCAACTGGAGGTCAGCATGTAGAAGAATGCAAATTGATCCATTCTTATTGCCCTGTAGAAAGCTCAAGTTCAAGTGGATCAGGACCTCCATATAAAACCAGATACACTGAAACTAATAAAAGAAAAATCGGGGAAGAGCCTTGAACACACAGGTACTGGGGAAATTTTCCCGAACAGAACAACAACAGCCTATGTTCTAAGGTCAAGAATCGACAAATGGGACCTCAAAAAATTGCAAAGCTTCTGTAAGGCAAAGGATACTGTCACTAGGACAAAATGGCAACCCACAGATTGTGAAAAGATCTTTAACAATCCTTCATCTGATAAAGCGATAATATCTAATATATACAACGAACTCAAGAAGTTGGACTCCAGAGAATCAAATAACCTTATTTAAAAATGGGCTACAGAACTAAAGAAAGAATTCTCAGCTGAGGAATATTGAATGTCTGAGAAGTACCTTAATGAGAACATCCTTAGTCATCTGGGACATGCAAATCAAAACAACCCTGAAATTCTACCTCACGACAGTCAGAATGGCTAAGATCATACACTCAGGTGTTAGTAGATGCTGGTGATGTTGTGGAGAAGTAGGAACACTCCTCGATTGTTTGTAGGATTACAAACTTGTAAACCACTCTGCAAATTAGTCTGGAGATTCCTCAGAAAATTGAACATAGTACTTTCTGATGACCCAGCTATACCACTTCTGGGCATATACCCAAAAAATGCTACAACATCTAACAAGGACACATGCTTCACCATGTTCATAGCAGCCTATTTATAATAGCCAGAAGCTGGAAAGGATCCATGTGGGACGGAGGGGTGAAAAGCACCCTGATTCCTGGTCGAGACAGGTTGAATCCCCTGAAACCCCAATAGGGATGACAGGCTCATTCCCAGCCTCCCAGATCAAAGCCTCACTTGCTGCAGCCCCCCACAAACACCTGTAGAGAGGTTTGAGACAGACCAATCATGTAGGGCAATGCCCCAAGTCCCTCCTCCACTGGTGAGGTCACATAGACTTAAGACAGGACCACGCCCCCAAATATGTAGATGACATCTTCCCAAGCTCTCAGGACAAACCAATAGGAAATATCTGCTGTCAGACACTGACCCATCCAAAAAACCGTATTTAAGAATTGCGTTCAGGGTTGGGGGATTTAGCTCAGTGGTAGAGCGCTTGCCTAGGAAGCGCAAGGCCCTGGGTTCGGGCCCCAGCTCCGGAAAAAAAAAAAAAAAAGACAAAAACAAAAGAATTGCGTTCAGAATTAAAGGCTTGCAGGAATTATTCCATCGCAGGAATTATTCCATCGTCTGAAAACTTCTGTCATATGAGCTGTAACACCACTGCTTGTCGAAGAGATCTGCTTTCCTGAAATCATTGTCACCAGAAGCTCTTGGGTGCTTGTCAGTCTCCTGCTGGCTCAGCGTGGTCTGAGCAGCAGTGGAAGGGAGCAGGACCAGCAGGACCAGCAGATGAGGAGGTGGAAGCAGTCCCCTGCACCCACCCTCCTACCTGAGATCTCTCCCTCTTGCCTGAACCCGCACACCTACCTGGACAAGAGATCTCTGAGAGAGCCTCCTGGTCCCAGAGCACTACAAACCCAGATGTCCTTCAACAGAGGAATGGATACAGAAAATAAGGTACTTCTACACAATGGAATACTACTCACCTATCACAAACAATGACTTTATGAAATTCATAGGCAAATGGGTGGAACTAGAAAATATCATCCTGAGTGAGGTAACCTAATGACAAAAAATCCCACACATGGTATGCACTCATTGATAGTGGATATTAGTTCAAAGGTTCGGATTACCCAAGATACAATCCACAGACGACATGAAGTTCAAGAAGAAGGATGACCAAAGTGTGCATGCTTCAGTCCTTCTTAAAGGGAGGGACAAAAACATTCATAGGAGGAGATATGGAGTCAAAGTTTGGAGCAGAGTCTGAAGGAATGGCCATTCAGACCCTGCCCCACCTGGGGATCCAGCCCACAAACATACAGCAATCAAACCCAGACAATATTGCCGATGCAGAGGAATGCATGCTGACAGAAGCCTGATATAGCTGTCTCCTGAGAGGCTCTGTCAGAACATGAAAAATACAGAGGCGAATGCTTATAGCCAACCATTGAACTGAGAATGTGGTCCCCGTTGGAGGAATTAGAGAAAGAATTGAAGGAGCTGAAGGGGTTTGCAACCCCATAAAAACAACAATACCAACCAACCAGAGCTCCTAGCGACTAAAACACTATCCAAAGAGTACATGTGTACAGACCCATGGCTCTAACTGCATACGTAGCAGAGGATGGCCTTCTTGTGTACCAAAGGGAGGAGAAGTCCTTGGTCCTGTCAAGGCTGGATCCCTCTAGTATAGGGGTATGTCATGGCAGGGAAGCAGGAATGGTTGAATGGCTGGGTTTTGGAAAGGGGATACATTTGAATGTAAATAAAAATCCAATAAAAAAGAATAAAATAAAAAGTATATGGCCCATGGTTTTGTATTCGTCTAGTATGCACCATGCAGAGCTATGGGGCTGTTCCTCCTAAATGGTCTTTCTACCCAACCCATTGTCCTCCCATGTATTGATAATCACTTCTCCCTTCTTCAAGGAGGTCACAGTAAGAGGTGATAGACTCTGATGTGTAATACAAAAAGATTAAGTCCAGATTTAGGTATAGGCAGGAGTCCTAGTTGTCCATGCCCTGTAGTCAGCCAAGACAGATAGTTGACTAATTTAGGTTTTGTCCCTTAGTCTTAGCAAGACATGGTCTCCTTTCCCTGGCCAATTGGTCAATTCTCTGGAGACACCAAAGCAATCTGAGACAGAAAGAAGGGTTCCATGAAAGCTTTTCCATTCACCCACTGGATGCCCACCTCATGCATTCTGTGTTGGGATGTAGGGAGGACCACAGGAAGTGTCAGGCTGGGTATTTCACACAGAGAAAAATAGAACATAGATTGGGGCTTTTACTGGTGCCATAAAGGACAAAGTGTGGGAAACAAGGGTGCTGGTGTCTGGGTCACTCTGGAGAATAGAGGAGGCACAAAGTGAAGAAAGAAATTAGGTATGGCTGCCAGAGGAGAGTAGGTGAGAACTTTAAAATAGTACATTATTTTTTGTTTCTCTGTGGGGTGGCAGACAGTGAAAGGTACCCTGATTCCTGGTTGAGATAGGTCGAATCCTTGGAGACCCTACAAGGGACAGCAGGCACATTCCCAGTCTCCCAAGAGATCAAGGCCTCACGTAGCTGCAGTGCCCCACAGACCAGTCACATAGGGCGATGCCCCAAGCCCCTCCTCCACAGGTGAGGATGTGACCACAGGTTACATGGGTTCAAGACAGATCAGTCACATAAGGCAGCACCTCTCACCCCTTCTCCACAGGTCAGGATGTGACCACAGGTCATGTAGGCTCAAGACAGATCAGTCCTAGAAGCAGGACCACACCCCCAAATATGTAGATATGGTCTTCCCAAGCTCTCAGGTCAAACCAAAAGGATGTACCTGCTGTCAGACACTGACCCTTCCAAAGCTGTACTTAAGAATCGTGTTCAGAAGGATTAAAGGTGTGCAGGAATTGCTCCATTGTCTGAGAGCTTCTGTCATAAAAGCTATAACACCACCGCTTGGGTAAGAGATCTCCTCTACCGAAATAGCCACCCCAAGCTCGTCTGCACGCCTTGCCAGCTATTCAGTCTCTTGCTGGCTCAGCTAGGCTTGAGCAACTGAAGCGGCAGTTGCGGAAAGGAGAAGGACCAGCAATCGAGGTGGCAGAGGCTGTTTCTCCTCCCTGCCTGAGTTCTCTTCCCTTCACCTGAGCTCTAGCACCCAGCCAGGCCAGAGATCTCTGTGGACAGCCCCAGGTGCCAGAGTCCCACATTTCTCCTTTTAAATACTATATTCATTTATTACGTAATATATGCACATGTTATATTTCTGTGTGTGTGTCTGTGGGTGTTAATGTGTTCATACATACAGGTGCATGTGGGGGTCAGAGGTTGCCATCAGGTGCTCTTCACCTTTTCACATTGAATTTTGGAGTCTCAACCTATGCTCCACGTCTAGTCCAGCCACCTCTCCTCAATAAGCCAATAAAAAGCCAAATTTAAAGTGGAAAGCAAAGGCTGGGCATGGTCTCTAGCTTTCACATTGAAATGATGTAGCAATTTCATGAAGCCTTTTCAGAAACAGCAAAGAAGATAGAGAATCAACACACTTTTCGAATATGTTGGTGGAAACCTCCGAAAGCTCGGTAACAGCTAAGTTGGGGATTCTGTGTTACAGGCCTCAGATATGATCTCATGAAACTC
Source organism: Rattus rattus (assembly GCF_011064425.1). Lineage (NCBI taxonomy): Eukaryota > Metazoa > Chordata > Mammalia > Rodentia > Muridae > Rattus > Rattus rattus. The sequence continues at coordinate 2,592,406 of NC_046169.1, forward strand.
TCACATTTTTGGTTGGCAGTGCTCTGGTCAGTTCATATAATTTTGAAAGTTTTCACTGTTACTCACAGGATTGTTAGATGAGACACAGAAGTGGGAAAGGAATAGCTATTGAGGGAGTTAAAGAGAGCTTAAGAATAATTATTAGACTCTGGACTTGCAACATTCCAACCTTTATACAATCTTTGCAGTTTTACTCAGTTAATCAGCTTTCCTTTCAGGCATTTTAATTATTCTTCTCTCCTTTTTTCCTTTTCCTTCTCCTCCCCCCACACCGTTTTCCTTCTCCTACTCTCCTCCTCACATCTATCCCCCCTCCTCCATTTTTTCTTCTTCTTGAAGCCAGCTACCCTCTATGTAGCTCAGACAGGGCTTAAGCTTACATTCCTCCCAACTGAGCCTCCCCCATGCTATGATTGCAGACATCCACTGAATGGTTAATACATGACATAAACAAGACCTTTTCTTGAGAACAAATCTGAGATGAGAGAAAGTGAAGCAGGTTGTTGTTTGATTTTTTTTTTTTTTTTGAGACAGAGTTTCCCTGTGATTGGCCCTGGTTTTCCTCGGTTTGCTCTGTAGCCCAGATGGAAGACAGAATCTCAGGCATATAAGATATGATAGGGGGTTGGGGATTTAGCTCAGTGGTAGAGCGCTTGCCTAGCAAGCTCAAGGCCCTGGGTTCGGTCCTCAGCTCCGAAATAAAAAAAGATATGATAGAAAAAAAAAACTGATGCATCAATCGAAAGATGTTAAATCTAAGAAGTTCCTGACACAAAACTTTGTGGAAATCTGAAACAATATGAGAAAAACCACCACCACCACCACCACCACCACCAAAATAACAGAAATTAATAATTGCTGATAATTAATATCTCTCAAAATCAATGGACTCATTTTTCCAATGTAAAAAAAAAACAGTCTAACAGAATAGATTTCAACACAGGATCATCCTTCTTTTTCATACAAGAAATACATCTCAATATCAAAATTAGATGTTACCTCAGAGTAAAGAGTTGGAAAGAGATTTCCAAGCAAATAGACTCAAGATCAAGCCGATATAGCTTTTCTAATATCTAATAGGCTTCCAACCAAAAGTAATCAATGTTAATCAAAAGAGATGGGTAAGGATACTTAGTACTGATCAAAGGGAAAATCTACTAAGATGACATCTCAATTCTAAACACCTATGCTCCAAATGCAAGAGCATACACATTTGTAAAAGAATAATTATTAGACTCTGGACTTGCAACATTCCAACCTTTATACAATCTTTGCAGTTTTACTCAGTTAATCAGCTTTCCTTTCAGGCATTTTAATTATTCTTCTCTCCTTTTTTCCTTTTCCTTCTCCTCCCCCCACACCGTTTTCCTTCTCCTAAAAGAAACATTACTAAAGCTGAGATTACACATTGAGCCCTACACATTAACAGTGGAAGACTTCAATATCCTACTCTCCCCAATGAACAGGTTATCTACACAAAAACTAAACAAAGAAATAATAGAGCTAACAGACTTTATGAACCAAATGGATCTCTCAGATATCTACAGAACATTTTGCTCAAATACAAAAGAATATATCTTCGTAGAATCTCAGGGAACTTTTTCCAAAATTGACCATATATTTGGTTACAAATCAAGTCTCAACAGATACAAGAAGATTGAAATACCTCCCCCCCCATATCCTCTTAGACCACTATGAATTAAGGCTGGATTTCAACAACAACAAAAACAATAGGAAGCCTACAAACTCATGGAAGCTGAACAGCTGTCTTCTAAATGACTACTAGGTCAAGGCAGAAATAAAGAAAAAAAGACTTCCTAGAATTCAATGGAAATGAATGTACAACATACCAAAACTTATGGCACACAATGAAAACAGTGCTAAGAGGAATGCTCATAGCACTAAGCGTCTTAAGGAGATTGGAGTGTATCGTACTAGCAACTTAACATCACATCTGAAAGCTTTAGAACAAAAAAAGCAAACATACCCAAGAGTAAAAGACAGTAGGAAATCAAACTGAGGGCTGAAATCAATATAACAGAAACAGAGACAAATACAAAGAAACAATGAAAGAAAGGATTCTGTTGGAGATTGGTTCTAATGCTTTGATTTGATTGGGAATCAGCGCATCTAAACACTAAAGGTGCTTGTCCCAATTGGTTTTTGATTGATCATTAAAGATACCTACAAACAGCCAATTGGCTGGGTGGGACACTTGGAGTTGTGTGGTCTAAGATGCATGGTGAGAAGAGAAGAATCACTATGAGTCGGGGAAGAAAGATGGGACACAGGTGCTGCAGGAAAGAAAACCAACCAGCCATGTGAGAATTTGGGTGAATGATCACTGGTCATTTCCCTAATTGGACCTGCAGGAGAAGGTTTAGGAGTGCCCAGTCATTCAGTTAACCAAGGCATTTAAAAAATAAAGTCATTCAACCCTCCAGGAGCACAAACAATGTATCCAAAACTCAACTCTACAGAATTCTTTGAGAAAACCCACAAGAGAGACAAATGTTTAACCAAACTAACTAAAAGGCAAGGAGAGTATCCAAATTAACAATTGCCAGAAACAAAAAGGGGGGACAGACACCAAGGAAATCCAAGGCATCAATATGTCACACTTCAAAAGCCTCTATTACACAAAATTGGAAAATCTGAAAGAAATGTCCAATTTTCTTGATAGACACATTTACCAAAGTTAAATCAAGATCAGATAAGCAATATAAATAGAACTATAACATCTAAGAAACAGAAACAGTCTTTTGAAGTCTCCAAACCACACACCCCCAAAAAATCACAGGGTCAGATTGTCTTAGTGCAGAATTCTACAAAAATTTCAAAGAAGAGCTAATACTCTTCAAATTATTCCATACAATAGAAACAGAAAGAACATTGCCAAATTCATTTTATGAGGCATATCCATATCCAAACCACAGATTCATCAAAGAAAGAGAATTAAAGATCAATTTCCCTTATGAACATTGATGCAAAAAAATCCTCAATAAAATACTCATAAATTGACTCTAAAAAAATTTCCAAAAGATCATTCATCATCGTCAAGTAGACTTCATCCCAGAGATGCAGAAATGGTTCAACATAGGAATATTGGTCAATGTACCACACCATAGAATAAAAAAAACAAAACAACAACAATAACAATAAACACATGCTCATCCCATTGATACTTAGGAAGCCTTTAAACGATAAAGGCAATTTACAGCAAGCCTTGTAGCCAACATCAAATTAAATGAAGAGAATCTCAAGGCAATTCCACTAAAATCAGGAACAAGACAAGGCTGTCCATTCTTTTCATACCTATTCAGTATAGTACTTGAAGTTTTAGCTAGAGCAATACAACACTAAAGGAGATCAAGGAGATACAGATTGGTAAATGAGAAGTCAAAGTACTGCTAATTGTAGATGATATGATAATATAAATAAGTCACACCCAAAAGTCTATCAAGGAACTCCTATAACTGACACCTTCAGAGAAGTGAGTGGATATAAAATGAACTAAACAATCAATCAATCAAACAAACAAACAACCCCCCCCAAAAAACCCAACTAACCAAAAACCAAATCAATAGCCATTCTATATGCAAATGACAAAGGGGCCAAGAAAGAAATCAGGGGGGAAAACATCCTCCAAAATAGCCACAATTAATATAACATATCTTGGAATAACTTTAACCAAACAAATCAAAGACTTCTATAACAATATCTTCAAGTCTTTTAGAATTAACATAGCAAAAATGATCATTTTACCAAAAGCGATCTACATATTCAATGCAATCCCCATCAACATTCTGTCACAATTCTTTACAGACCTAAAAAGAACAATACTTAACTTCCTATAGAAAACCAAAAGGCCAGGCTAGCTTAAACCATAAAGGACTTCTGGAGGTATTACCATACCTAATTTCAAGCTGTAATACAGAACTATAGTAATAAAATCCTATGGTATTTGCATAAAAACATACAGGTTGATCAAATGAAATAAAATTGAAGACTCAGGTGTAAATCCACACCTATGAACACCTCATTTTTAGAAAAGAAGCAAAAAAAAAATACAATGGAAAAGATAAGGCATTTTGAACAAATGCTACTGGTCTAACTTGATGTTGGCATGTAGAAGAATATGCAGGTATATCCATACTCATCGCCCTGCCCAAAACTCTAGTCAGTGAATCAAAGACCTTAACATCAAAGCAAGTACACTGAACCTTGGGGAAGAGCCTTGGATGCATTGGCACAGAGACGACAGAACACCAATAGCACAGGCCTTAAAACCAACAATTAATAAATGAGACCTCACAAAACTGAAAAGCAAAATATACCATCAATAGGACAAAATGACAGCCCACAGAACGGAAAAGATTTCATCAACTCCACACCTAAGAGAGGACTAATATCCAAAATATACAAAGAGCTCAAGAAACTAGATATCAACAAACCCAACAATACAAGATCCAGATATATCACTCCTGGGCATATACCTGAGAGATGCTCCATCCTACCAAAGGACACCTGCTCAACTATCTTTGTGGCAGCTTTATTTGTATTCAGAAACTGGAAACAACCTAGATGTCCCTCAACCGAAGAATGGATAAAAAATGTGGTACACTTACACAATAAACTACTACTCAGCTGTTAAAAACAATGGCATCATGAAATTTCCAGGCAAATGATAGAACTAGAAAAACATTATCCTGAGCGAGGTAATCCAGAACCATAAGGACAAACATGGTACTCACTTATAAGTGAATATTAGCTGCAATGAACAATCATATTACAGTCTACAGACTCAGCAAGGCTAAGTAACAAGGAAGGCACGCATGAATCTCCCTGGAAAGGGGAAATAGAATAGATTTTGAGCATTGACTGGTGATGGGTGGGGATGGAAACAGGAAGGAACAGGTGGAAGGGAATTGATATATGTATCAATATGTATCTACATATATATATCATCTATCATCTGAGAGAGAGAGAGAGAGAGAGAGAGAGAGAGAGAGAGAGAGAGAGAGAGTGAGAGAGCCATGAGAGAGACCACTGGAATTGGAGAGCATTACAGGTGTGAGGTAGAAACCTAGTGCAATGGAAACACCCAGGAATCTACAGGGTGATTCTAGCAAAACCTCCTAGTAAGGAGCACACAGAGCCAGAACAGGCCATCTCCTGTAACCATGCAAGACTTCAGTAAAGAGATTGAGATATCAACCCAGCCACAAAACCTTTGACCTACAATTTTTCCTGCCTGCAAGATGTGCTGGGGTAAAGGTGGCACAGAACTTGTGGGAGTGGCCAACCAATGACTGGTCAAACTTGAGACTCATGCCTAAGGGAACTCAGGCTTGTTACTGTCTGGAGGGCCAGAAACCAGAGACTGGAAAGCCCAGAGACCAAGGATAGAACTAAACAGGACAGGAAAAAAACAAGTCAATGGAATGAATCCTAGTGATACTCTGCTATATTTGTAGACCAGAGCCTAGCATAATTGTCATCAGAGAGGCCCTAGGTGGACTCAGGGAACCCTGAAAGGAGAGGAAGAGGAAGGTCTGTAGGAGCCAGAGGAGTCAATAGCAAGAGGAGAACATTGCCTGCTGGATCAACTAAGCAAGGCGTGTAGGGACTTACAAAGACTGAACCGACAATCAGGGAGCCTGTATGGGTCCGATCTAGGTCTTTTTAATATATGTTATGGTTCTGTAGCTTGGTGTTTTGTGAAACATCTAACAGTAGAAGCAGAGATTATCTCTGATTCTTTTGCCTGCTTTTGGGAACCTTTTCCTCTTACTGGGTATGAGGGGATATGCCTAGTCTTATTGTAACATGACGTGCTATGTTTGGTTGATATCTATTGGGGGGGTCTGCTCTTTTTTGAAAGGAAATGGAGAAAGAGTGGATCTAGGAAGAGGGAAGGTGGGGTTAAGGGACTGGGAGGAGAGAAAGGTGGAGAAACTTCTACTAGGATGTAGCACATGAGAGAAGAATAAAAGTAAAATAAAATGAGAAGAAAGATTCTTCCTACTGTCTGCTGTCTCAGTAGCACAAAGTTTTTAAAAAGTGAGCACTTAAGAATTTTAGGTTTTCTGAGGTCAACATTCTTGTTTGTTTTTCAAGGCAGGGTTTCTCTGTGTAGCCCTGGCTGTCCTGGGGTTTGCTTTGTAAACCAGCCAGGCCTTGAACTCACAGATATCCACCTGCCTCTGCCTCCTGAGTGCTGGAATTTAAAGGCATGAGACACCACTGCCTGGTTACATTTTTAAAAAAGTAAATATTTTTATATTTATTCTTTGAGAATTTCCTGTCTGTGTACAGTGTATTTTGATCATAACCAGTTTTTGCTCCTTCATCCAACTCTTCTCACGTCTCCTCCCACGTCCCTCTCCCAACTTTTTATCCTGTTAAAAAAATTCTACTGCATCTAATTAGTGCTACGCATATGCACATCTTATGGATCCAACTACTGGGGACAGGGGGCACGCCCATGAAGAAAACTGACTCCCTGCCCTCCAGCAGCTATCACTGTTAGTACCTTCTCAGTATGGGGTGGGACCTCCTGAGTCCCTCCCTCATTTTACCTGGAATTTTATAGTTTCTGTCACATTGCCCAGCCTTCAGGCTGGCCTCACACTAAATCACGCCTTTCATTTTTGCACGCTGACTTCACACCCAGACAGGGATTTCTGGAAAGTAGCTTTACACAATGTTATACAGATGTGAGATGATATAACTCTGAGGTGGGCAGAGGAGGAGGCACTGTTTTAGAGATGAAATAGCGAGGAGAGAGCCCAATATTCTAGGGAGTCAGAATTACTTAGGCATGTTAGAAAGGCACGCTGGAGCCATCCCAGAGGCCATCAGCTCAGTTGTGGAAGGCTATGTCCCCAGTTAAGAAATATCAATTGTACCCTTGGCTGCTATTATAAAGAAAGAGACAGCACAGTGAGATGACTCAGTCCGTAAATGCGCTTGCTGCCAATCCTGATGCCCTTAGTTTGATCCCCAAGACCTACAAGGTTGAAGGAAAGACTTAATGCTCACAAATTGTCCTCTGACATCCACAAGCATTCTCTGACATTTAGACACTTTTGTCTCCATAGACAAATTAAAATGTATGCTCCTAGTACTTGGAGGCAGAGGCAGGAAGATCTCTGTGAGTTCCAGTACAGATAGGGCTACACAGAGGAACCCTACCTTAAAAAAACAAAAACTGAAAAAAAAATGTATTAAAAATTGAAAATAAAAGACCCCGGGGAGATGGCTCAGTGGGTAAAGGTACTTGCCACCAAGCCTGACAGCTCGAGTTCAATCCCTGAAACCCACAAAAAGGTAAGAGGACATATAATCCTGCGAGTTGGTCTCTGACCTCAGCTTACACACTGTGAGATTATAATATATTTATCATATTTCTCCCTTTCCTTTTCTCCTTCCAAGCCCTCCCACCTACCCTTTTCTACTCTACTTCAAATTCATGGCCTTTTTTTTCACTATTGCTATTGCATTTATATCTATTCATAAATATAACTTGTTCCATTCATATAATGTACGTATGTTTTCAGGGCTGATCGTTTAGTACTGGAAAACCTACTTGTGTGCCCTTCCTTAGGATACACCTGGAAAAGAGAAGACTCTTTAAGGATGGGGAGGGAAGTCAATACAGAGGAAGGATGTATGCAGGTAAAATAACAATAGGGATGTTGGGAAAAGCCAGAAGGAATCATACCATTGACTATTTACCTAAAAGAACACTATAACAATGTAATACAGTTTAAATGAACTTTTCTCAACTGACCTGACAAAGTCCCATCCAAGAGCCAAAGGTCACCTCAATATCAGACAAGAGAATGCCTCTTTTCAGTTTTTGGCCAGGACTGTCCAAGAAATCTCCAAAACATGCAGACTACCGCTGTTTTTCTTCATTGTCCCCCTACATGTAGAAAGTAAGTCCCTATTGCTGAAGACACCATGCACTTCAGACACAGGGGCCAGATAGCCCTGAGCTAGATCTAACTTGAATGTCCCTTCATAGAGACTAACTTTCATGGCACCAGAATTCTCTATACAAGCTCTAAAGGTGGGCAGTGACCAGCAGTCCTACCCAGCTATGCTGCCTATGAACCATATGAGTGACCAGCATGGATGTGAGTGCAGTAGTGGCATGCGTATCTCAGTGGTAAACACAACTTTCTAATGGACTTAAGACCAACAAAGTGCAAACCAGGTCTAGTACTGGAAACCTAGCTAACGACTCAGTGATAGTGGAGCGTCTCTAGCCTCCACTTTACTAACCCAGTATGACCCCGATAACAATCTAAACATCTGTACATAAATCCTTAGACAATGGTAGTCTTTAGCCTTCATCAATAACTCTCTCTTTGCAATAGATGGAGACCACTATAGAAAACCACAACTAGTCAAAATGCAGGATTGTAAATCTCAGTCTTAATGGATACGTCTACAATAAAACTTCTGCACCTAAAGGTCAGTGAACATTGTAGAAGAGGGGGGCAGACAGATTTTAAAAGCCAGAGGATCGGGGGTTTTGTTTTGAGATTGTGTCTCCTAGTAATGTCAGAAGCTGCATTCATGAAATCTCACCAACATGACTGCTTTAAACGTAAGCTGAACAAGGATAACAACAATGTACATGCCTAAGTAGACAAATAAAGGCCATGAGGCGGACTGAAGAGATGACTCAATCGTTAAGAGCAATGGCTGCTCTTTCAGGGGTCCTGAGTTCAATTCCCCAGCAACCACATGGTGGATCACAACCATCAGCAATGGGATCTGATGCCCTCTTCTGGAACTCAGGTGTACATGCAGATAAAGCATTCATAGACAATAAATAAATAAATGAATGAATAATTAATATTTTAAAAGCTCACGAGATCTCAACCTTATATAAATAACTACAGGCAACTGAGGAATTCTGGGTGTGAGGGAAAGCTTTGTCCAAGGAAGAGCATAATAACTGCTATCCAATACCAAATAATCAGCCCAGCAAATAGACATACAAGTCATATACAATTATACAGACTAAGCAAGTTATAGTTAGGAGTGTGCGTGTGTGCGTGTGTGTGTGTGTGTGTGTGTGTGTGTGTGTGTGTGTGTGTGTGTGTGAATCAATAAAAGAGTCCATGACTTTGAAAGAGAGCCAAGAAAGTTATATGGAAGAGTCTGTAGGAAGGAAAGGGAAGAAAGAAATAATTATGTCATAATCACCAAAGTAAAACCAAAGTAAAGAAGGTATTGTGTTGGAAATGGAAATTAGAATTTCATGCATGCTAAGTCAGTGCCCTATCCTTGGGCAACACCCTCAATCCACATGTGGAAAAAGAATCAACAGTTTAACACTTTGGGGCTAGGAGTGTGGCTCAAGTGTATGCCCCTGCTAGGATTTCCCAGTGAGGTGCTTTGGCCCTGGCTCATTGGTAGAGAGAGTACTTGCTTAGAATCCTGCCTATCTCGATTGAAACTCTCGATCCATTCCCATCACTGAAAAAGAAATAAGAAGATTAAGAGTATTTTAAAATTAGCTTACAAAGTAACACGTTTTCTTATGTTTCTTTTACATATGCTTCGTTTGGGTTGACCTTCCCTTCTTCCTCTCCTCTTCTCACTGACTGGTATCTTTGAATTAACCTTTTTTTAAAAATCACTATTCTCTCCAAAGTTGACATCTTTACAATGGGACTAAGCCACAAGCACTAGGCTCCCATGTAAGGATTATTACAACAGGAAAACGTGCTTGTTAACAAAAAGATAAGTATAACTCAAACTTTCTTGTGTTTTATTACTTTTCTGCTGTGTTCTGACATGCCAGGAATGTCTTTGAAGGATGATGGCACTATCTTGCCCTCTCAGTCTTTAGAATTCAGAACAAATGCACTTTTGTAGTTTATAATTCACCCAGCCTGTAACATTCTGTAACAATAGCAGAAATGCTGAAATAATTCTCAAACTCCTTCAGGGACTGAGAGGTAGGGTGTTTTGCCTCTGGGACAGATCCTCCTCCTTTTCATCCTCCATCTCTTTTAAGGTCATGTACAATCTGATATCAGATTGGCCAAGACCAGATTTTGGCAAGCTGTGGTGTGGGCATGCTTGCATTGTGGGTATAATAGCCGTGGGAACAGCCTGAGAATGGAGCTGTACAGACAAACCTAGCTCTAGGAGTTTCAGAGGACAAGTTGAGTCACCTTCCCAACATACCGGTTAAATAAAAGAGTAGAGCTCAGAGAAGACTCAGTGGGTAAAGGTGCTTGCTGCCAAGTCTGAAGATCCAGGTTCAATCCTGGGACCCACGTGGTGGAAGGAGAGAACTGACCCCTGCAAGCTGTCCACATATGGGTTGTGGCATGTGTATGCCTCACACAAGATCAATAAATAAATGTCAAAAAAAATCCAGATGAGTAGCAGTGAAAAACAGAGAAAGATTTAATCAATGTGGCCACACTGGATAAAGGAAAACAGGAAGTGACCCCCGAGTCTGTCTTTGGGGACCTGACATGAGCCTTAGGTTTAAATAGATGAAGAATTTGAAGTAAAGAGGAAGAGATAGGCATAACTAAGCAATCCTGTTCTAGACAGGGTCTGGTTATTTATGGTCTGATTTCTTCTTCTACAAGTGACTGGAAGAAGTCCTATAATGGAGTAGCCTCACCATCACAGATGTTTGTCCTAGTTTGGGGTGTGGTGTGTCCTACAAAGGTTTGTTTTTCCTGGCATCCTGGGTTACTTCCTAGCCAACTGAAGACAATGACTGGAGGAGACCTGTATGGGATTGGTGGTATGGATTAGAACACTATAAAATGCAATGATACTTCACTAGAGCTGGAGAACTGATTCAGCCGGTAAAACACCTGCTATGCTAGCATGAGGAGCGTTCAAAAACTAGAGCCTATGTTTAAAGAAAATCAGAATGAAGCACAGACTTGTAATCCCTACACTGGGGAGGTGGAGACAGGCTTGCTGGCAGCTCAGTCTACTTGGTAAGTTCCAGGCTAATGAGAGAACCAGTTTCAAAGGAAGAAAAAACAAAAAACCAGAATCAGTGAGCAGCACCTGAAAAGGGACACCGGAAATTGTCCTTTGGCTTCTATATACACATTCACACACATGATTATGCACATACATACATGTGCACCAGCACATGTATACCTCCCCACATACATGCATAGGTGTGCACACACATGCACACACGATGCCTCAGTTAGTCTTATCTTCAAGCCTTCAGTCAGCCGTGAAGGGAGATGAGACAGGCTATATAAGAGACTCTCCTCTCTCTCTCTCTCTCTCTCTCTCTCTCTCTCTCTCTCTCTCTCTCTCTCTCTCTTTTCTCTGTTTGTGTATGACTCTGTGTAGGAATGTGCAGTTGAATGAAGATGTCCAGACCAAAAGACAGCATTGTATTCCCTGGAGCTAGAGTTATTGAAGGTTGTGGGTTGCCTGACGTGGGTGCTGGGAACTGATTGTGTGTCATCTGCAAGAACACTGCATGCTCTTAATCACTGAGCCATTTATCTATCTCTCGTTACCAGTTTCTAGATAGATTCTCCTTGGTTGACTGACACAGTGAGTTATATGTCACATACAACTATATAATATATAATATATACTATATAACATATAGTTATAAATTCACACCCTTTGAGGATGGGCATTCCAGGCCAGATCCCAAGGAGCCCAGATTTTTACATAGGTTTGGGGAGATCGATCTCAATCCTCATTCTTGCACAGTAAACATTTTACTGTCCTCTCAACTTCAGCTGTTTGTTTGTCTGAGGCAGGTCTCACTATGTAGCCCAGGTCAGGCTTGAACTCAGTGTGTGGTCAAAGATGACCTTGAACTTTTGAACCTGCTTCTACTTCCTAAGTGCTAGAAAGATAGGCATGCACCGCTCACCGAGCTTATGTGGTTCTGGAGCTCACGCCCAGAGTTTCATGGATGACAGGTTAGTTACACTCTATTGTCAGCCCCACTGAGTCTTCTGATGCTTTGTCTCTGCAGGCCTGGGCATTTCACCTGTTAAGTAAACAACTGACCTTGAGCTCTGCCCACAGATGCTTCACCTTGCCATCTGGAGCATCAGCCAGGATTAGCTAACTTTGAGAGCCCAGAACTAGCAGGTTTACCCAGTTGTAAGTCTTTTATGTGTAAATCGACCAATCTAAAGCTCACACTCAGCCCTCCTTGATGATGACCTTACATCTGCCTTAGTTACACCAGGGTCAGGTGCCAGGCAATCGGGGACAACTCTGATGAACTGGAAGCCACTGAAAAGAGATCTGTTGGCTTTGCCTTTTCTTTGAAAATTGTTATAAAGATGCTTGGCCTTCATTTTGCTCTTGTTCTCTCTGTCTCTAGATTGTCCCCAGTTTTCTCTGTGACCCAATAAGAAGTCATATGCCTCCTGTTTTGTTAAACTGTTGTTATGGAGAAAACTGCAGCACCATCTTGGTGGCTAGCCATAAAGGGCAGAATGTTGTTTTGTGGCTTAAACACCATTAGAACTGTTATTAAATTCCTTCTACCTCATCAGAAACTTTTGAAGAGACCAGGAATTTTCCCATACACATGCACTAACAAAGTGTCACTATTCTTCAAAGTCATAAGATTTCTTTCATTGGGAACATCCTTCCCTTTTTTGTTGACTTTTCAAGAGGATTGTGAGAACACCCCAAGAGAGAGATCTGGTCCACTATGATTTGGGCAGTCTTCATGACTCAAAAAAGCCTGGTCTCTCAAATATTGTTTGCGATGTCTAGCTTTAATTGTCAACCCAACCCACTGTGAATCACTGTGAAATAGTTTGTTGGAGGGATAGTCTAAATTGGGCTGGCTTGTGGGCAGACTGTCTTAATTGCTAATTGATTTGGAAGGCCACAGTACACTGTAGGTAGCATTACTCCCTAGGCAGAGTCCTGAACTGTGTAATAATGGAGAAACTGAAACTGCGCTGAGCATAAGGAGCAAATAAGTAAGCATGCGCATATTCACTCCTGGGTGGAGGATGTAGATTGTGGGTGCAATGTGACTAGCGGACATTCCTATCTCGACTTCTCCACAACAGACAGTTACCCGGAATTAATAAGCTGAAATAAACCCTCTGTTCCTCTATGTTGTTTTTCGTAAACGTATTTCATCACAGTAATAGAAATAAAACCAGGAAACCATTGATGTGTAATTTTAATAAGTTTCCAGCACAGAACACTTGGAGATACTTATTCAAACCGTAACCCCTTAGCTGATTCAGACCCTGCACATTTGAAAAGCCTTATAACATCATGGGTGGATACCAGAATTATGATTATAGTCTTAGCATGTGAGAGGCCAGAAGATTGTTAGTTTGAGGTCAGCTTGTGAGAAATAACTATACCTTGTAAAAAAAAAAAAAATCAAAAAGAGAGCTGAGGATGTAGCTGTCAGTAAAGTGTCTTCCTTGTTTCAGGGTTCCATTTACACAAACCAGGCATGGTGGGCATATGACTGATATCCCAGCACTGGGAAAATGGAGGCAGGAGGATCGTCAGTTCAAGGCCGTTCTCAGTTATGTAATGAGTTCAAGACTAGCATGTGACACAGGAGACTCTATCTTAAAACAAAACAAAACAAAACAACAACAACAACAACAAGACCCACTCAACACTGGACACCTAGTCAAATACCCAGGCCTACTAGTTTGTGAATCTTGGAGGGAAAAATACAGCCACCAATATACTAAACCAGTATCATTCGTAACTGTAGTCTAAAAATGTTTCCTTATATATACAGATAAATATAGTCCTCACACCTCATCAAGTAAACTTCTCTTTGCAATATATGGAGACCACTAAAGAAAACCACAACCAATCAAAAATGCATTGTTGTAGAGTCCAGTCCCAATGAATATCTCTATGAGATGACTCCCACACCTATGGCTCAGGGATACATTGTGGACAAGGTGGTAGGAAGATAGTTCGAACGAGAGGATAAGGAAGTAATATTTAGACATATGTATATACACACATATGTATATATATATTTATGTATATATATACATAAATGTTTATGTGTGTGTTCAATTAGTAACAAATTAGGGGAAAAGGAGCCCATAAATTTGATGGAGAGTAGGAAGATGAATGTCAGAGGGTTTGGAGGGAAGAAAGGGAAAGGAGAAATCTTTTAATTATAATCTCAAAAGTATAAGAAAGAAAAAAACGAATGGTGGTAAAGAGGAAAGACAGAGGAACTTTGTTAGGAAGTAGTTGTCATGATGATGGTGGTAGCATGCACTATTTACTGTTTTAGGTTTGTTCTGTCAATATTTTCTTGTTCTTTTAAAAGCACCCTATTCTATATTGTGAAAAAAAAAAGACAACAAAAGTAAAATAAAGTTAAGAAAAATTAAGTATATATGATCAACAGAGGCACATGATTCAAGAAGTCAGGGTGGCTGGAATTGGTTGCTGACTGTGCCCTCCCCCCACCCCCTTTGAGTTGTGTTTAAGGCTCTGGGGCTCTCTACTCCAGGCACACAGCCATGGTGACAAAGCAGGAAATGTTTTCTCCTAATGTTCCCTCTGTATATATCACGCAGGCACCCCTTGGTGAGCCTGATACCTCCCCTCTTTTAAGTACCTCTGTGTGGGTTCTATGCCTGTGTGGCTCCTTTCCTGTTGGCCTCTGAGGCTGGTTTTAAGCCTATGGTTGAGATTTGTGACTCCATCTTATGCTTGGGTCTTACGTTGCGTTTTGTAGTTGTGTTCTGTGGCTTTGTTCTACAGCTTTGCTCTATGTTAGAATCTCTTACTGGGGTTTATGGCTGTGTTTTATAGATGGGTTTGTAGCTTTGCTCTGAGGCTGGGATTCTTTTTTTTTTTTATTTTATTTTTCTTGGCTATTTTATGTATTTACATTTCAAATGTTATTCCCTTCCCCCCCTTCCCCTTCCCCCCTCCACCTGCCCCTGCTTTTATGAGGATGCTCCTACTCCCATCAACCCATTCCCATATCAACACCCTGGCATTCCCCTACGTTGGGAAAATTAGCCTTCACAGGACCAAGGGGTTTTTCTCCCATTGATTCTGGACAATGCCATCCTCTGCTACATATGCAGCTTGAGTCAAGGGTCCCTCCATGTGTTCTCATTGGTTGGTGGTTTAGTCTCTGGGAGCTCTGGTAGGGTCTGGTTGGTTGATATTGTTGTTCATCCTATGGGGTTGCAAACCCCTTCAGCTCCTTCAGTCTATTCTCTAACTCCTGCATTGGGGTCCCCTTGTTCAGTCCAATGGTTATCTGTAAGCATCCTGATCTGTATCAGTAAGGCTCTGGTAGAGCCTCTCAGGAGACACACATATCTGGATCCTGTCAGCAAGCACTTCTTGGCAACAGCAAGAGTGACTGGGTTTGGTGGCTGCATATGGGATGGAACCCCAGTCTCTAGATGACCTTTTCTTCAGTCCCAGCTCCACTTTTTGTCCCTGTATTTCCTCCCGTGAGTATTTTGTTCTCCCTTCTAAGAAGGAACGACACATCCACATTTTGGTCTTCCTTCTTCTTGTGCTTCATATGAATCTGTGAATTTTTTCATATCCACATATCAGTGAGTGCCTACCATGTGTGTTCTTTCGTGATTGGGTTACCTCACTCAGGATGATACTTTCTATGTTCTGACCTTCAGTTAACCCAGCACCATTTGTTGAAAATGCTGTCTTTTTTTCCAATGGATGGTTTTAGCTCCTTTGTCAATGATCAAGTGACCAACAGTGTGTGGGTTCATTTCTGGGTCTTCAATCCTATTTCATTGATCTACCTGCTTGCCTTTGTATCAATACCATACAGTTTTTATCATGATTGCTCTATAGTACAGCTTGAGGTCAGGGATGGTGATTCCCCCAGAAGTTCTTTTATTGTTGAGGATAGTTTTCACTATCCTGGGTTTTTTGTTATTCCAGATGAATTCACAAATTGCTTTTTCTTTTCTTTCTTTCTTTCTTTTCTTTCTTTCTTTCTTTCTTTCTTTCTTTCTTTCTTTTTATTAACTTGAGTATTTCTTATTTACATTTGAATGTTATTCCTTTCCGGTTTCGGGCCAACATCCCCTAACCCTCCCCTCCCTTCTATATGGGTGTTCCTCCCCACCCTCCCCCATTACCACCCTCCCCCCAACAATTACGTTCACTCGGGGTTCAGTCTTGGCAGGACCAAGGGCTTCCCCTTCCACTGGTGCTCTTACTAGGCCATTCATTGCTACCTATGAGGTTGGAGCCCAGGGTCAGTCCATGTATAGTCTTTGGGTAGTGGCTTAGTCCCTGGAAGCTCTGGTTGGTTGGTGTTGTTGTTCATATGGGGTCTCGAACCCCTTCAAGCTCTTTCATTCCTTCAACGGGGGTCCCGTTCTCAGTTCAGTGGTTTGCTGCTGTCTTTCTTGAAGTCCTCAATCATCCTGATCAAATGTGATTTTAAATATAGATCTTGCTTTTCTGATGTGTTTGGATATTCAGTGTTTGCTTTGGTGGGAGAATTGGGTTCCTATGATGCCATGTAGTCTTGGTTTCTGTTGCTTGGGTTCCTGTGCTTGCCCCTTGCCATCAGATTATCTCTGGTGTTACTTTTGTTCTGCTATTTCTGACAGTGGCTAGACTGTCCTATAAGCCTGTGTGTCAGGGGTGCTGTAGACCTGTTTTCCTGTTTTCTTTCAGCCAGTTATGGGGACAGAGTGTTCTTGGGCATGTAGTTTTTCCTGTCTACAGGTCCTCAGCTGTTCCCGTGGGCCTGAAGAGGTCCTGTGTGTTCCTGTGAGTCAGAAATGTGGGCCGAGTGTAGTCTCTTCTGGCTTCCCAGGCTGCTCTGCCTCTCTGAAGGTTTAGCTCTCCCTCCCCAGGATTTGGGTGCAGACAGCTGTTAATCCAGTCCCTTTAGGTTCTGGTGGTGTCTCAGGCGCAGGGGGTCTTCAGCTCCAGAGCACCTATCTACTGTTTCCCAGAGTCCGTATACAGTTTCCTCTTGGGCCAGGGATGTGGGCAGGGGTGGGCAGTATTGGTGGTCTCTCCCGCTCTGCAGTCTCAGGAGTGCCCACCTGTCTGGGCGGTGAGCTCTCTCTCCCACGGGGTTCGGGAGCAGTGAACTGCGAGCAGGGCTCAGCGAAGTTTGGAATCCAGCTAAGAACCAGAAGTGTCCGGTCCTAGAGGAATTTTGCCTTTGTGTGTCCTGAGACCACCAGTCAGGTCGTTTGGAGCAGAAAAGTTGGTCTTACCTGTGGTCCCGAGGCTCAAGTTTGCTCATGGGGTGTTGCTTATCGCAAATTGCTTTTTCTAACTCTATGAAGAATTGAGTTGGGATTTTGATGGGGATTGCATTGAATCTGTAGATTGCTTTTGGCAAGATGGCCATTTTCACAATATTAATCCTACCAATCCATGAGCATGGGAGATCTCTCCATCTTATGATATCTTCTTCAATTTCTTTCTTCAGAGGCTCGAAGCTCTTGTCATACAGATCTTTCCCTTGCTTGGTTAGAGTCACACTGAGGTATTTTATATTATTTGGGACTATTGTGAAGGGCATCCTTTCCCTAATTTTTCTCAGCTTGTTTATCCTTTGAGTAGAGGAAGGCTACTGATTTGTTTGAGTTAATTTTAAATCCAGCTACTTTGCTGAAGTTGTTTGTCAGGTTTAGGAGTTCTCTGGTGGAATTTTTGGGGTTACTTAAGTACACTATCATATCATTTGCAAATAGTGATATTTTGGCTTCTTCCTTTCCAATTTGTATCCCTTTGTTGTCTAATTGCTCTGACTAGGACTTCAAGTACTATATTGAATAAGTAGGGAGAGAGTTGGCAGCCTCATTTAGTTCCTGATTCTAATGGGATTGCTTCAAGTTTGTCTCCATTTAGTTTGGTGTTGACTACTGGTTTGCTGTATATTGCTTTTTACTATGTTTAGGTATGGGCCTTGAATTCCTGATAATTTCAAGACTTTTATCATTAAGGGGTATTGAATTTTGTTAAATGCTTTCTCAGCATCTAATTCAATGATCGTGTGTTTTTTTTCCTTGAGTTTGTTTGTATAGAAAATTACATGAATGGATTTTTGTATATTGCATCCCTGGGATGAAGTCTACTTGATCATGGTGAATGATCATTTTCATGCATTCTTGGTTTTAGTTTGTAAGAATTTTATTGAGTATTGGTATTAGATCTTCTTTGAAGGTCTGATAGAATTCTTCATTAAACCATCTGGTCCTGGGCTTTTTCTGGTTGGGAGACTTCTTTTTTTTCAGCTCTGATGACACTTGTATTCAGATTACCTCTCTCTCTCTCTCTCTCTCTCTCTCTCTCTCTCTTCTCTCCCTCTCCCTCTCTCCCTCTCTCTCTCTCTTGATCATTATTTATTTTTGTTACTCTTTTTGGATTTTTTTTATTTACATTTTAAATATTATTCCCTTTCCTGTTTTCCCAGGCATAAGCCCCTATCCCATCTCCCAACCCTTCTACTATAAGGGTGTTCTGCTCCCCATCCATTTCCCCTTCCTGCCCCCCCCATTCTCCTACACTGGGGGTTCAACCTTGGCAGGACCAAAGGCTTCTCCTTCCATTGGTGCCCAACAAGGCCATCCTCTGCTACATATACAGCTGGAGCCATGGGTCAGTAGTGGTTTCGTCCCGGGGAGTTCTGGTTGGTTGGCATTGTTGTTCTTACAGGGTTGCAAGCCCCTTCAACTCTTTCAGTTCTTTCTCTAATTCCTCCAACAGGCAGTCCATTTTTAATGACTGTTTCTATTTCTTTAGGGGTTATGGGACTGCTTTATCTGATCCTGATTTAAGTTTGGTACCTGGTATCTGTCTAGAAAAGTATCATTTTCTTCCAGATTTTTCAGTTTTGTTGAGTATAGTTTTTTGTAATAGGATCTGATAATTTTTATAAAATTTCTCCAGTTTCTGTTGTTATGTCTCCCTTTTCATTTCTGATTTTGTTAATTTGGATACTTTCTGTGCCCTGTGGTTAGTCAGGCTAAGGGTTTATCTATCTTGTTGATTTTCTCTAAGAACCAGCTCCTGGTTTTGTGGATTCTTTGTATAGTTCTTTTTGTTTCTACTTGGTTGACTTCAGCTCTAAGTTTGATTATTTCCTGTTTTCTACTCCTCTTGGGTGTATTTGCTTCTTTCTGTTCTAGAGCTTTTAGGTGTGCTGTCAAGCTGCTAATGTACACTCTTTCCAGTTTCTTTTCAGAGGCACTGAGAGCTATGAGTTTTCCTCTTAGCACTGCTTTCATGGTATCCCATAAGTTTGGGTATGTTGTGCCTTCATTTTCATTAAATTCTAAAAAGTCTTTAATTTCTTTTTTATTTCTTCCTTGACCAAGTTGTCGTTGAGTAGAGCATTGTTCAGCTTTCATGTGTATGTGGGCTTCCTGGTTTTTGTCATTGTTGTTGTTGTTGAAGTCCAGTCTTAGTTCATGGAGATCTGATAGAATGCATGTGATTATTTCAATCTCCTATTTATTGAGGCCTGTTTTGTGATCAATTTTATGGTCAATTTTTGAGAAGGTACCATGAGGTGCTGAGAAGAAGGTATATTCTTTTGTTTTAGGATGAAATGTTCTATAGATATTTGTTAAATCATTTTTGTTCATAATTTCTTTTATTTCACTGCATCTCTGTTTAGTTTCTGTTTTCATGATCCATTCATTAATGAGAGTGGTGTGTTGAAGTCTCCTACTATTATTGTGTGTGGTGCAATGTATGGTTTGAGCTTGACTAAAGTTTCTTTTATGAATGTAGGTGCCCTTGCATTTGGATCATAGATATTCAGAATTGAGAGTTCATCTTGGTAGATTTTTCCTTTGATGATTATAAAGTGTCCTTCCACATCTTTTTTGATAACTCTTGGTTGAACGTCAATTTTATTCGATATTAGAATAGCTACACCAGCTTGTTTCTTGTGTCCATTTGCTTGGAAAAAATTTCCCAGCCTTTTACTCTTAGGTAGTATCTGTCTTTGTCACTGAGGTGCATTTCTTGTATGTAGCAAAATGCTGGGTCCTTTTTATGTACCCAGTCTGTTAGTCTATGCCTTTTTATTGGGGAATTGAGTCCACTGATGTTGAGAGATATTAAGGAATAGTGATTTTTGTATCCTGTTATTTTAGTTCTTTAGAGGTGAAATTATTTTTGTGTGGGTATCTTCTTTTGGGTTTGTTGCAAGAAGATAACTTTCTTGCCTTTTCTAGGGTGTAGTTTTCCTCCTTGTATTGGAATTTTTCATCTATTATCTTTCATAGGGCTGGATTTGTGGAAAGATATTGTGTAAATTTGGCTTTGTCATGGAATATCTTGGTTTCTCCATCTATATTAATTGAAAGTTTTGCTGGGTATAGTAGCTTGGGCTGGCATTTGTGTTCTCTTAGGGTCTATATGACATCTACCTAGTCTCTTCTGGCTTTCATAGTCTCTATTGAGAAATCTGATGTAATTCTGGTAGGTCTGCCTTTATATGTTACTTGACCATTTCCCCTTACTGTTTTTAATATTCTTTCTTTCTTTTTTTTTTTTTTCTTTTTTTCGGAGCTGGGGACCGAGCCCAGGGCCTTGTGCTTGCTAGGCACGCTCTCTACCATTGAGCTAAATCCCCAACCCTTTAATATTCTTTCTTTGTTTTGTGTATTTGATGTTTTGACTAGTATGTGACAGGAGGAATTTCTTTTCTGGTCCCATCTGTTTGGAGTTCTGTAGGGTTCTTGTATGTTCATGGGTTTCTCTTTCTTTAGGTTAGGGAAGTTTTCTTCTATAATTTTGTTGAAGTTATTTATTGACCCTTTCATTTGAGATCTTCCTTCTCTTTTACATCTACTATTCTTAGGTTTGTTCTTCTCATTGTGTTCTAGATTTCCTGGATGTTTTGGGTTAGGAGCTTTTTGCTTTTTGCATCTTCTTTGACTATAGTGTCAATGTTTTCTATGGTATCTTCTGCCCCTAAGATTCTCTCTTCAATCTCTTGTATTCTGTTTGTGATGTTTGCATCTACAACTCCTGATCTCTTTCCTAGGTTTTCTACCTCCAGGGTCATCTCCCTTTGTGATTTCTTTATTGTTTCTATTTCCATTTGTAGATCCTGGATGATTTTGTTCAATTCTTTCACCTGTTTGGTTGTGTTTTCCTGTAATTCTTTAATAAATTTTTGTGTTTCTTCTTTAAGGGCTTCTACTTGTTTACCTGTGTTCGCCTGTATTTCTTTGAGGGAATTATTTAAGTCCTTCTTAAAGTCCTCTATCATCATCATGAGATATGATTTTAAATCCAAATCTTGCTTTTCTGGTGTGTTTGGGATATCCAGTATTTGCTGTGTTGGGAGAACTGGGTTCTGATAGTAATCTTGGTTTCTTTTGCTCAGTTTCTTGTGTTGGCCTCTCATCATCTGGTTACCTCTGATGTTAGTTGGTCTTGCTGTCTCTGACTGGAGCTTGTCCTTCCTGTCACCCTGTGAGCTTGTGAGCCTGTGTTCTTAAGAGTGAGAGCACTCCTGGGAGACCAACTCTCTCAGGGTCTGGGTTTTGGTTCTGGAGAGCTGTGGGACAGCCTTAGCTCTGGGCACAGATGGAGACCTGAAGGGTCCTGTTTTATTCCATCCTGAGGCTCCCACACCCTGTGTGCTCCCAGTGGGTCTCTCTTTGGATAGTCAGTGGACAGAAAGTGTGGTCCCACCTGTGGGCTTAGGACTGTGAGTGCTCCTGTCAGACCAGATCTCTGAGGGCATGTTTGGGTCTGAGGACGGTGGGACAGCCCCAGCTCTGGGAGCTGAAGCTGGGATTCTTGGTGGAGTTTTGTATCTTGATTTGGCCACTGACTTTTGTGTTGGATTCTGTCTAGGGCTTGTTCCTGAATTTGTGGTTCGGTGCTGTGACATTGGTAATGATTTCTGGGAAGTTACTGACTAGAAACTGCAGCTTACTGTACTTGTCCAGCATAGGAAGATCATATCTCACACCTGTAGCCCATAAAAAGATAAAAGTTCAGAGTACACTTTCTCCCTGGGTGCATATTGTTCTCACACCATCATAAAGTTGAAAAGCACTCTGTCAAACCATTGTAAGACTGTAGTTAATCATTTAAGAGCAAAAATATGGACCCTTGCTTTACAATACAGCAGAAGAACTTTAGGATTGCATTTGTTTGTGTATGGCCAAATTTTCAAAAAGAAAAGAAAAACAACCAGCAAAACCCAACTAACAGAATGGAAAGAAAGCAGGGCTAGAAGGGCACATTTTGCTTTCCCTCACATAACAGTTCAGATGTGGTTCCAAGGATCCATGAAGCCAGCTGTGACCTCCTTCCACCTCATTGCACTATCCTCCTTAGTATCTCTGGTTTGTTTTTAAGGTCTCAGGACAGCTGCTGCACTTCCAGACATCACAACCATGTTCCACCCAGCAAGAAGGTAGAATGAGTAGTTTGGATGGATCAGTGGTTGAGTGTGTGCACTCTACTGGGGAAGGACCTAGGTTCAGTTGCCTCTTGAGCAGATACCTGCTCTTGTGAGCACACACCTATACAGAAAGACACATAAGTTTAGAATCTTAAAGGAAAGAGCAGAGATTATCAAATAAATGTGAGTATATTGCCAGAATCTTCTGGCTTGCCATGAAAACAGGAGGACCTATGTTCTGATCCCTAGTATCCATGTAAAGCCTAGTATCCAAGTAAAAGGCTGATGTTGTAATGCATGTGTATAATCCCAGCACTAAACAGGCAGAGCCGGAAGATTCTGAGCATGTTTCTCATGCTTTGTTGCTTGTGTGTATTTGTGTGTGTGTGTGTGTGTGTATGTATGTGTGTATTTATGTATGTGTGCATGTATGTATGAATGTGTATGTATGTATGTGTATTTATGTATGTATGTATATATGTGTGTGTTTATGTGTGTGTATATATATGTGTGTGTATGTATGTATGTATGTATGTATGTATGTATGTATGTATGTATGTGTGTGTGTGTGTCAGTTGAGGGTGCCATTGGCAAGTGAAGGAAAGCCTCAGCTAGGTGTTTCTTGGTTGCTTTTCAGCAAACCTCCTGTGCCCACAGGATTCTCATTTGTAGGAGTTGCCTCTGTCACCTCATCTGATGAGTTATTTGTTCCTGTAACAAAACCTTACAAAAACCACTTAAGGAGGGAAGGTTTATTTTGGCTCACAGATTTGCTTTTGTTGGAACACAGCTCTTCTTACTGTCAGAAGCCCTGTCTCTCGGCCTTCCCCATCTACTCTCTACACAATCTGCATTCTCATCCTGCATCTTGTTCTGTTCACAACACTTAGCAAACACCTGCCTGTTTCCTCTGGTCTCTCTCTCTCCCTTAACTTCTTTCTTTCTCTTTTCCATCCTCCCCCTTTTCTTCCATCCCCATCTCCACCTTTTCTCATCTTCTCTTTCTCTCTTGTTTCTATACATGTGCAAATGTGTGCACACCAGTGTGATGAAGGCCAGAGGACAACCTCAGTTGTTACTAAGGTGATGCATACCATTTTATTTATTTATTTATTTATTTATTTATTTATTTATTTATGTATTGTGGCTACAGCATTCTGCCTGCATGTATGCCTGCAGGCCAGAAGAGGGCACCAATCTCATTACAGATGGTCGTGAGCCACCATGTGGTTGCTGGGAATTGAACTCAGGACCTCTTGGAAGAGCAGTCAGTGCTCTTAACCTCAGAGCCATCTCTCCAGCTCTACCATATTATTTTTTTTAAAGATTTATTTATTTTTATTTTATATGCCTGGGAGTTTGGCCTGTATATAAGTCTGTGCACCATGTATGTGCAGTACTTGCAGAAGCCAGAAGAGGAGGTCAGATTCGATCCCCTTAGAACTGAACATGTAGAAGGTTCTTAGTCATCAATGTGGGTTCTGGGAATCATACCTGGGTTCTTTGGAAGACAAACAATGATCTTAACTGCTGAGCTACCTCTCTTACCTTGTGTTTTTGAGACAAGGTCTCTGACTGCTCTGGAACTTGCTCATTTAGCTAGGCTGGCTAGCTAGAAAGATGATTCACCTTTCTTCTTTGCTAGTGCTAGCATTATAAGCATATGCCTTTGGGTGTGTGTGTGTGTGTGTGTGTGTGTGTGTGTGTGTGTGTGTGTGTAGACCTGAAGTCTATGAAGTTATTTCTTGAGACAGGATCACTTCATGTAGATTAGGCTTGTCTGGCTGGCCTGTTGATAAAGATTTTCCTGACTCTCTTTCTCCAGTGTGCCACCATGCCCAGTTTATACGATGCTCCTGGTCTGTATGTGTTCTCAGGGCTGACCATTTGATTTTGTATAACCAGTTGGTGTGCTCTTCCCTAGGGAAGACTCCTTTTCCTGCTCTCAGTCTCCCTTGGTTGTCTGTCGTTTGTGCAGTGGTGAGAGAGCTCACAGGCTTTTCTCTGTTCATTTGGCAATGGTTGTTCAGCTTGTTTAGCTCCTGCTTAGGCAGTCATGGGGTGAGACTTTGTGGTTCCTGTGATCTTTCTGACCTCTTTCTGCAATGTTCCCCGACACTTAGATGTGGGAGCTGTATTGTAGACGTATCCATTGGAGCAGGGCTCCACAACTCTGTATTTTGATTGGTTGTGGTTTTCTGTAATGCTCTCTGTCTGTTGTGAAGAAGTGCTTCCTTGATGAGGAGTGAAGACTATGCTTATCTTAGTGTGTGAGGATAAATCTCAGGATGGAGTTAAGGGTAATGCTGATTTAGTAAGGTTATGGCTGTAGGTGCTCCTCTGAGATCCATGACTTCACCAGAGCTGTGTATTTACTCAGGCTTCTGGTAACACACATGGATTCCCTCTCTTTGAGTGGGTCTTAAGTTCAACTAGAGAGCTGTTTGCTGCTATCGAGGCATTCTTGACACTCCTGCCTCCTTAAGATTTTTAGAATTAAAGTTGCTTTCTGGCAATTTTTTTTTTCGGAGCTGAGGACCGAACCCAGAGTCTTGCGCTTGCTAGGCAAGTGCTCTACCACTGAGCTAAATCCCCAACCCCGCTCTCTGGCAATTTTATAGCTGTATACAAGGCATTGTGAGAACACTCACTCTTACCTACTTATCCACTGTGGGATACAACCTGTTGTTCCAACTGTTCAGGAAGCTTGAGGTGAGAGGATCCAGAGTGCTTGGCAGCTCAAGATCAGCCTGAGAGAACCCATCCAAAAAAAAAAAAAAAAAAAAAAAAAAGAAAAAGAAAAGAAAAATGAAAGAGAAAAAAAAAACCAAAACAGGGTGAGGGTATAGAAGAAGAGAGGGAAGAGAAAGCAAAGGAAGAGTTGAAAAGCAAACCCCAGAGAAGAAAACAAAATTCTCTGCTCTGCCCATCTTGTTCTCTGGAGGAGTTTGGGGTGCTGCTAGGAGCTAGCATGTCTCTATCATGAAAAGTTTTTCTTAAATTAAATATTAAGTACAAATTCAGCAGATCTCTGAAGAGTTTGAGAACTATTAAATATATATAGATTAAACAAACTTTGTTTCTAGCTACTTGTTTTAGGCTTATCTTTGAAAATGTGTGCAGGAAGGTAAATAAAATGCATCTCTGTAATAAATCACGTTTGTGTTTAGCATGACTACAAGTGTAGCACTGAACACACTGAAGAATTTGATCAGTAGTAAGGTGATTATTAACTTGCATGTCTTAATTATCTTTGACCATTTACAATAAGTTATTAGCTTTTATAAGATTAGGATTTTATAGCCCTATATTATGTTTGAGCCTTGAAAATAACAACTTTTGAATTGAAACTCTTTTAATATCAATAAAAGTTTTAGTCATAAACACAGTGTTGATATCAGGAACCAGCTTTTACCTCCGAACCAAGCAGTGACATCACCCATAGGCGACAGGGACCCACATATCTGTTGCCATGGCAATGGACATACATTCCCAGCATCCATTTGGTTTACCTTCCACCTTTACCTGCCAGCAGCTATGTCACAGTCTAAATAAAAGGCAGACCCTTCCTGCATCCCTCTTTTCTTCTCTCTCTTTTTTCCCCTTTTGTCTCCATCATTCCACTCTCAAATAAACCCCTCCCACGTGGAACTGCTTTGGCCTGGTGTGGAGTGCCTCCCACGTGGTGTGCATTGGCTTGTGTGGACACAAGTTGTGATTCTATCACAACATTGGTGCTGAAACCCAGGAACTCTCGCAGCTGTGCCCGCCGTCAGCTTTCGCTGCGGTCCTAGCGGGGTCTGTGACTGACTGACCATCACTACGCGGCCATGTGGACCCTTGCTCAGTGGACTGCCAAGACCAATGCACCTGCTGCGCCTTGTGGATTGTTACCGTTGCCACCTCAGCCACCATCTCACCTGCTGGCCGTGGGGCTGTGACCGCTGGCTGCAGTGCAGTGCCGCAGGCGCAGCTCTGGGCCACTCCAGGCCACATCGGCCGCTCTACTCCAGGGCACAGCCTCTCTCCCTGTCACCGCTGCCTCAAGGGGCTCAGCCCACCGAAGCTCACAGACTTCTACCATGGGAGGTTGCTGCTGCCGCCCTAGGACATACAGACTTCTTTTACCATGTGAGCTGCTGCGGTCCACCGCCTGGTTCTAGCTGTTGCCACGTGGGTTACTCAGTTGGACAAGTTCACACTAACCATATAGTTTTACGTTTCCTACTACCAGAACACTAAAATTCTCTTGTGAACATTGGTAGATTTCCCAAATAGGGCCTGGCCGACGTTTATGGGTAGAGGTTGGCGTTTCACGGTCATGGTCCTTATGACCAGCCTCCTATCTGACATACAAGATAAGACTTCGACCCTTGGGCGACAACCCCCTCCTCCACTCCGGGCTCTTGCAATTGTTCAGGATATCCCAGGCCTGGGTAGAGACACTTTCTGGTGAGTTCAGGACTCACCGTAAATAGCGTCTAGAAGGCCCAAGTGATGACTTGGACATCTAGCTTGGCTGAAATTTTGTTATTGAAATTATTCTAAGGATGCCCTATGCATAATTCAATAACTCCCCAGTGGGTAACTCCAGGCTCCCCCACTGGGGTGTCTCCTGGAAAATTCTGAATCTCTGAAGTTAATGACCAACTTGAGGGCATCAAAGCTAGTTCACCTCTGCAAGAAGGTCTGGATTCAGTACCCATTAGACATGACTCCAAGTGGACACTTAATGGCACATTAGATCCAATTATCTCACGGGATCTTCATACACACTGCCAGCGGTCTGGTAAACCGGAAGAGCTTCCCTATGCCCAAGCATTTACCTATGTTTGCTCCAACCCCTCCGTGTGTTCTTCTTGTTCCCTGACCCAATTTCTCTTTGCAAAGAAACCTCTACCAGATGACACTACAACCTTCGATCCAGCTAATGAACGCCCTCCTTTCTGCCGCGGACCTGTTTCCACGCCTCTGAAACCCCAAACCACTGCACATTCTCTTCTCCAGGCTACCCCAGAGCCTCCTGGCTCAGCCTCTCCAGATACCTTCCCTCCCCCTGTGACAGCTGCAGGTCACTCCAATCGCCCTGCATTAGCACCTTTACCCCCCACCCGCACTCCCCAATCACCTGCTCCAAGGCCACAGTCAAACCCCCAAATCCTTCTCCCCCTGGGGCACCTGACTCAGCATCCTTCTTCCTTTAAGGGAAGTTGCTGGGGTAGATGGCCTTGTCAGAGTGCATGTTCCTTTCTCTCCGAGTGAACTTTCTCAAGTAGAAAGCAGACTGGGTTCCTCCACCTCCACCTCCTCTGCCTTTATTAAAGAGTTTCATTACTCAGTCTTATAGCTTGACTTTCCACGATGTACACATGATCCTCACTAATAATTTACTTCCTGATAAATGCATGCAAGTTTGGGAAGAAGGGAGAGCACATGCAGACGACACTCACCAGACAGATGGGACATAGCAATCAGATCTCAGGCAGTACTTGACCAAGATCCTCCGTGGATTTATAATTCCACAGGTATTTTACCCAGAGAAAGATTCATAACCTGCCTCCTGATTGGTCTCTGTAGGGCAGCCTTAGAACCAGTAATTTTTGAAAAACTACAAGAGATCATTCAGGACAAACAGGAAAAACCCATCTTAATTTTTAGAGCACCTCACAAATGCTTTATTATAATACACTAATCTAGACCCTGAAAATCCAGAAGGTAAGCAACTTCTGATGACATACTTCTTTTCCCAGAGCTACCCCAACATAAAAGCCAAACTTAGAAAGCTGGAGAAGGGGTCCCTAATTCCACAGGCAGAAGGTTTGGCTCTGGCCTTCAAACTGTACCATGAGAGAGATGAGAAGGCCTGTAGAAAAAAAAAATACCATATGCTGACAAAGGCTGTGCGACCAGCCCCAGCCACTGACCAGAATACCTGGTCTTCTAAGGCTCAGAGACCACCAGGCTCCTGCTACAAATGTGGTCAACAAGGTCATTGGG
The DNA here is from genome assembly GCF_011064425.1 of Rattus rattus. Taxonomy (NCBI): domain Eukaryota; kingdom Metazoa; phylum Chordata; class Mammalia; order Rodentia; family Muridae; genus Rattus; species Rattus rattus. The sequence continues at coordinate 2,620,811 of NC_046169.1, forward strand.
TGAAGGTTTGCCTTAAACCCCGCAAGCCAAAAGAACCCTGCCCAAGGTGCCATCAGGAGGGACATTGGGCTCTCAGTTGCCTTCACACTGCTCAGGACAGAGGGACTTCACTCCTTGCAACCCTCTAGCTGATCTCTTAGGTTTGTCGATGGGTGACTGAAGGGGCCCAAGCTCCCTTGACCTGACCACTACTATCACTAGCAGGGAGCCCCGGGTAGCCATCATGGTATGTGGGAGGCCCATCTCCTTCTTCTTGGACACTGGGGCCATTTATTAGGTCCTGATGGAGTTTTGGGAACCCACCTCTCCTTATTTCTATACCGTTGGGGTAGGAGAACAGCCTTATCTTCCTCACCAGAACCCCACTTAACTGCATTTTTAGGGTGTACTTCTCACCCATTCCTTTTTGATAGTGCCAACATGTCCTGTCCCTTTATTCAGAAGAGATCTTCTAGGTGGAAGCCTCTGTTTTCTTTGCTCTCCCCATTCACCTAAACCCAAGCTTGTCAGCAGCCCAGAGGGCTCCTTATTCTAGCCAGTCAACCTACTAACCCTACCGTGTTGTTTCCTTTACCACCTTCTTGGGTAGACCTCCAAGTCTGGGACATCCAGAACCCCTCTGTTGCTAAACATCATTCTCCTGTTTTCATTCAATTACTGGACTCTTTCAGACAAAAGATGACTCCAAAAAATGGCCAGATGAATATGGGGGCTGCCCATATGGGTCTTGTCAGATACATATGCTAGAATCATAGACCAATCACCTCTATCAACATGGAAGACACTCTTTCTCTACACACAAGACCCATGGAATCCCAGGTAGGAGACAGGAGTTGTAGGTAAGCTGTTCCGTAAAAATCAAGCCAGGTCCCCAGCAAGTACTATCTGCATCCAGAGAAAATATGTCTCAATTGCCCAACCTCTAGACATTGAAAAGTAGGGGAAGTAATCAAACACTCTTCCGAGGTCCTTACCTCTTTGACATCCCTCCCATAAATGGCACTAACCTGTCATTTTGCCTTTTGCTTCAGACCTTGGCTTCATCGTACCAACTCCTTCATGTCATCTGATCTGTTCACTTTAAAGACTGCTGGCTATGTGTACCCCTGGAACTAACTCACAATTGCCACTTACAGCATCTCCAGTGATATTGCTAAGTAACCTTAACTCACCTTTTGTTAGCTGCCCTGATTCTGATGTCACCATGACTCCATACCTTTTCTCTATCCCCATTTTGGCATGGCAGACTGTTTTGAGACATCTGGGGCACATTCTGTAGGAACACTACGCTCTCTAGACTGCAATAGAACCTCAACCCTTGATAACTCATCTTTGCCACAGTGCCCTGAAGTCTAAGACACGTCATTTCTCTGTGGCACTCAAGTGTATCATTGCCTACCTGCCAGCTGGTCAGGAGTTTGGTGTTCCTTTCCCCTGAACTTCCTAGTAATCCATAGAAAAGAGCTTCTTCCAATCCCAGTTGTAGATATGATAGCTGCCTAACATGACAAGAGGGCAGTTCAGGTCCTGCTACTCTTGGTTGCTGCAAGAATAGTCATAGGTGCTGGTACTAGGATTGCAGGGATAACTACTTCCATGACCCAATATAATAAGTTCACTTCTGAGCTTGGCACCAGTTTTCAGAAAAATTTCTGAGACCATGCTTACAATCCAGAAACAGATCGATTCTTTGGTAGCTATGGTGCTTCAGAACTGACTGGGCTAGATGATCTGACAGCTAAAGAAGGTGGTCTTTTCCTGTTCCTTCAAGAAGCATGTTGTTTCTACATTAACTAATCTGGGGTAGTGAGAAATAAAACCCAGGAGCTACAGTCAGACATACAGAATTTAAAGGAATGTGAGGCTTCCAATTTCTGGATTTTTGAAAACCTTATATGGAAGTGGATACTTCCTTTTGTAATGCCTTTCCTCTTTCTTCTGGGCATTACTATTCGCTCCCTGCCTCATTAATCTCCTTTCTACATTCCTTCAATGACAGATACAAACATTTTCTATCCAAACTGTTAACCAGTTCCTGTTACAGTATTACCAGCCACTGTTCACAAAGGAGCCTGATGCAAATGTTTACCAAGTGAGCCCTGATGATGAAAGTCACCCCAAAATTGACGATGCCCATGACAGCAGGAAGCAGTCTAAGAGACATTATGTCCCTATTCCCCTTTCACCATCAGCTTCTCCCCTTTCTTCTTCTCTATATAATAAGAAAAAGGGAGTTATGTTGGTAACAGGAACCAGCTTCCCCCTCCAAACCCAGTACTGACATCACCCATAGGCAATAGGGACTCCTGCATTTGTTGCCATGGCGAAGGTCATATATTCCCAGCATCCATCTGATTTATCTCCCACCTTTACCTGTGAGTGGTTCTGTCATAGTCTAAATAAAAGGCAGACCCTTCCTGCGCCCCTCTGCTTCTCTCTCTTTTTTCCCTTTTGTCTCCATTGCCCACCACAGTAAATCTCTCCCACATGGAACTGCATTGGCCTGGTATGGTCTGTCAGGACGATTCTATCACAACATACATAGGGTGACTGGCAACTTTACTGATCTTTTTATAGTGCACCATTATGGAATATTGCAGTTTTTTGCATGGCTTAGTATATCCAAATACCTAAGTCTTAAAGTGATTAAAGATCAAAAAGTTAGACAAATATTACTGTGAAATTGATGAAATCTTAGAGATTTATACATCTTAGTTATCAAAAATATTTTATTTATCAAACATGTTGTTACTTATCTAAATTTTCTAGCAGCTTAGTGTTGAATAGTTAGCAAACACATTTTAAATTAGTTTTCTGTTAATCTGAGTAGACCTTTATAACCTTAAAGTTTTATTATCATATACAGCATACTATAGAGTTGAATCACACATATATATAGTATGCTGTAGAAAATATGAACTTAAATTTTATTATTATACAAAAATTAATACCAATCTGAAATATTTTGGAGACTTGTTTCCTTAGTCTATAAAGAGATATAATGAGAAACAGAGAGCTTGTTAGGACTGAGAAACTTTATAGTGTTGTTTTATGTTATGTGGTCATCTGAAGATCGTAGTTAAGTCACCTGGCATGTACTCTTTAACCTTAGTAAAGATGGCTGCCAGCCATGTGGCTACTTATATCTTGATGAAGTTAGTAAACAAGACAGAGGAGAGCCACGCGGTTGCTATTTAAAAACATCTGGTTTCCTAGTAGGCCTATTTTTTTAATTGAGAATTGAATTCAAGTTACATACACATGTACACATACAAAGTTGAATCCGTTACACATACAGTATATTCTAGACAAGAGTTGAATCACATACATACTCACATATAGGTGTTTAATTATAAGTCTTTAGTTATAAGTTTAAAGCCAAATTTTGTTACAGATTTTATAGATTTGAACCATAACTAATGAACTTACAAATCTTGAGAGAGTTTACAGCATAGCCTTAAGAGTCTTTTTGAGAGGAGAGTGCAGAGAAATCATAGAGATTAAAAACATTTTTAAGAGTGGGAAACAGAACCTTAGGGATGAGTGACTCTGGAGTCATTTGTTTGTGAGTTATCAAAAGTCCTTACAATGTAAGAGAATTTAGAAATGCTCCAAGTTTTTGGTCATTGATCTGCATTGAGGCCAAATCTGCATCTGTGGGGAGGGGGTTTGCAAATGGAACACTATGCTGGGGGAGGGGGTGTTCCTATAAGGGAGCTGAGAGCTGATGCTGTAGGACTTCAGGCTTGGGTGGGAGATAGCCAGGAGAGTGCAGGGGAGTAGGGAGACGCTGTCTTTAGTAGAGAATCTCAGACAGGTATAGAAAATTGTCCACATAGTGTGCAGAACGAAAGGGTATAGTAGCAGGCACCAGGTACCAGACAGACTCTGATGGAGGAAAAGCAAGGAAAGAGTCTCAGGCTGTTGCAGGCAGGACTGCAGATCCTTGGGGAGGCCAGAGAACTGGGGAGAGAGCAGGAGAAAAGAGAGATGTCCACGTGGATGTATCAGCACCATTTGATAGGTTATTTCTCCCCCAGTGAAATGAGTCAATTCAAGCCTGGTAAGATTACACTAAAGGCAGGTTTACTGGGAAGCTGCTCTGGGGTGAGTTCACTTTAGGGGAGTCGGGTGGGGGAAGAAAGAGAGAGAGGGCATAAAGAGAGAAGAGGAGAAGGAGGAAGAAGAAGAGGAAGAAGAAGAGGAAGAAGAGAGCCACAAATGTCGGGATTATATAGAGAAGAGACTCTGAGGGGAGGGCAGCACAGCCCCTTGGCTGGAAAGTTCAGGGTATGCCAGGTAGGGAGGGACTGAGGGATGCTGGGAGAACGTGGAGGCCAGGTCTGCTTTGATATGTAAAATAAGCACCTGGGTCCCTTATCCTGTCCAAGGGAAACAGAAGGACTAGGACTTGGGAAGACTGAGGGCTCAGGGAAGCATTTACACTAACGACAGGGGTCACTTACCATTGTTGTAAGTGGTGTTCAGTCTGGAAGTGCAGCATAGAGACCATCACTCACATATGAAATTGGCAAGAGTGTTTTTATTTAGAGAAAATATCAATGTTAGGGTTTTACACAGTCAAAGAATGCTACAGGGATTGCATTATACAACAGATCTCACTCAAAAGATTTATTTGGGGGGAGTGCAAAAAGCCACCTCTGAGTTGGGATGATAGATAGACAGACAGACAGATGGATGGATAGAGGGCTGCTGGTGCTGAGTCATAGCAGCTGGGCTGAGTTGGGGTAGTACCTGGTTCTGGAATGTGGGCAGTGTCTAACACAGACAATCTTAGAGTTTGATTTCCATTCACCATCACCTGTGACTCCTTTCCCAGGGCATCTGATGCCCTCCCATAACCTCTAACAGCACCAGGTACACACGTGGTACAAAGATATCCATGCAGGAAAAAACAAACTAAAACAAACAAAAAAGCATTCCTACACATAAAGTAACCCAGTAATTTTAGAAGTAAAAAACAAATCTCTAATTTTAAATCAAAAATTAAGATGAATCCCAATCCTTAATATTAAAAGGAAATTTAACTGAGGAGATAGAGCCTAGTAAACAGCTTTCTGTGCAAGTGTGAGGGCTGAGTCTGATCCTCAAAACACACAGGAAAAAAGACGGGGGGCTCTGCTTGTCACCCCAGAGTGGGGAGAGGCAGAAACAGACAGATTTCAGGTTTGTGGGCTCATCCAGTTTCACTCAGTTGTTGAGTTCCAGGTCAGTGAGAGTTTCTGTCTCAAAAAAGCAAGGCTGGGGCCCTGTGAGATGGCTCAGCGGGACAAGCTGTGCTTCATCCCCAGAATCTGTATGATGGGAGGAGAGTACTGATTCCACCGAGATGTCCTCTTACCTCCACACATGCCTCATGGCATGGGCACACACAAACGAATTAAATAAACAAACAAAAACCAGTTTATTAGAAAGCAAACACACCAAGATTGGTGGCTCCTAAGGAATGACACTCTCTGGCCTCTATCCCACATGCATCCACATCAACACACACACCTTAGCTGAGGTGAGGCATCTGACTGGCATAGCAAAGGCTCTGGGCTCCAAGCCCAGCATAGGGCTCGAAAGCTCCGTGTGTGTGTGTGTGTGTGTGTGTGTGTGTGTGTGTGTGTGTGTGTGTGTGTGTGTTTTGGGGCTGGAGAAGGCACTCCTTGCATAAATATGGAAAAAGACGACAGCCAAAAACCACAACATGCCTTCCAGGAAAAGATTACACATTGGCGTTTTAAGCACAGAAGTGATAAAAATATAAACTAGAACAGGTTAACAAAGCTGCTGATAATAGAGTTGTTTGAGGACAATGGTGACATTTGTGGGAAAGCTTTGGCAATACTTATCAGAGCCTCCTCAAGCCTTTCTGAGTGGCTTCGCTTATAAACATTTTATTCAGGAGATACACTCATGGGTTTTACAACTTCTTTAATAAATTAACCGACTGCTGCCACTTTAGTTAGAAGCTTGCGTAAGATTCATTAAGTGAAGCTCCTCTTGGGTGTGATATTATGCAGTCATAAAGACAAGGAAGGAGGCTAGGGAGATGGCTTAGTTAGTAAAATGCTTGCTTTGCAAAAGTGGAAGATCTGTATTTGATCCCAGAACCTGTATTTTAGCAGCCAAGCATGGGGAAGCATGTCTGCAATCCTAGTACTGTAATGGTGGGAAGAGCCTTGGGGCTTGTTGGCCAGCCAGCCCAGCTTAATGAGACACCATATTTTAGAACAACAAACCAAACCAAAACCATACCAAACAAAACCCAAGGTAATAGCACGGGAGGAATGACAGCTGAACTTGCTCTCTACTCTCCACAAGCATGCATACACCCATACCCACATACTTATTATGATCCACGCTCCCCTCCACACACACCACACCACACACACACACACCACATACACACACACACACACACACATACACCACACACACACACCACCACAAACATACCACAAACATACCACACACACACAAACACAACACAAACACACACACACAAAACACACACACACACACACACACACACACACCACACATACACACACACACACACACACACACCACACACAAACATACCACACACACACACATACACAAACACACCACACACATACACACACACACACACACACACACACACACACACACACACACACACACACACACACACACACACACACACACACACACACACACACACACACAGAGGCCAGGAACAGTAGTATCAGCCTTCAATCCCTACAGTAGGGAGTTCGAGGAAGGGAGATAGTCTAAGGACATCCTGGGTTACCTAGAAAGACAGTCTTGGACAAACAAACCAAAGGAAGGTTTAAAAAGTGCTAGGCTGTGACTTGTATAAAAACTCTGGAGCTTGGACATTTTAAGTAGGTTCATTATTGGCTGAGAGAAAGGAAGAAAGGAAGAAAGGAAGGAAGGAAAGAAGGAAGAAAGGAAGGAAGGAGGGAAGAAAGAAAGGAAGAAAGGAAGGAAGGAAGGAAGGAAGGAAGAAAACAAAACAATAAATATTTACTTCCAAGACTCCAAGTGTCACTGAGCATTTGAGGAGTCCTGATAGAATCACCACACATTACTGGGGAAATCGACATTTCTTCTTGGGATTTTAGTCTTGTTAATAAGAGAATTTTTAAAAAGACTCAGAAGAAAGCTCAATGACAATTTTATTAGAGCTTAAAAGACTGCAGATCTTGGCAGGCCTCATTTGGTTGATATCCCTGGGAGGCCTGCTCATTTCTGAAGGGAAACAGAAAAACAATGGATTGAGGGGGCAGGGGTGGGAGGTGTGGAGGAAGGGGGGGCTGCAGTCTGGATGTATTACATGAAAGAGGTATAAGTAAAAAGAAAAAGAAGAGAAAAGAAAATGCAGACAGGCTGTAAATCCTGCTGGCTGCCTGAGGAAGAAGACAGAAGAGAAGAGAGGAAAGCATGCTGGTGTGGAGGTCACCCGCACTGCAGACAAGCACCATGTGTCACAGAGCAGATATTAGAGGAAGGAAAGGCCATGCTTGGTGTTAGGGAAACCCTGCGTAGGAAAGAGATGTGAAGGAAAAAGTTAAGGGTTTCTTAGTAATTCAGAAAAGCAAGTCAATTTAGGAGGCTGCAGGATCAGAGGTATGTAAGCGACAGCTCAAGATAGTAGGTCTACCTTTTGGAGTGGTGTTCCTTAGCTAGATGCTTGACCCACCCACCTGCGATGCTGGGTCTCCACTCAGGCCAGAGAGTCCATCTTCTGTACAAGAGGAAGTGATTTAGTCCTAATGGGCCTTTAACACTGGGAAGGCCTATGTAGATAGCTCATCATTAAAGTACTTGTGCAAGCAGGAATACCCAGGTTTGGATTCCATAGTACTGCTCATCTCTAGTCCCAGCTCCGCAAGTGGGTCAATCAGCCAAGTCAAAGCACTGGGCTCCAGGTTTAATGAGCAACTGTAAAAATTAAAGTTGCAAGCAATAGAGGAAGACACCAAAGGTTAACCGTGAGCATGCATACACACACACACACACACACACACACACACACATACATATAAACACACAAACACACATAAATTCACACATGCAAATACACACAAACACATGCACATATATATACACACATACACATATATGCACATGCACAGCCATACATTTGTATATAAACACACACACACACATACACACACACATACATATAAATACACAAACACACATAAATTCACACATGCAAATACACACAAACACATGCACATATATATACACACATACACATATATGCACATGTACAGCCATACATTTGTATATAAATACACACACACACATACACACACACACACACAAACACACACACACACACACACACACACACACACACACACACACACACGAGTTCCTAAAAATACTAAGGTAAAAAAACAAGGTGCAGGCTGGAGAGATGGCTCATTAGTTAAGAGCATCCACTGCTCTTCCAGAGGTCCTGAGTTCAATTCCCAGCAACCACATGGTGGCTCACACCATCTGGAATGGGATTCGATGCCTTCCTCTGTGTATCTGAAGACAGCTACAGTGTACTCATATACATTAAATAAATAAATAAATATTCTTAAAATTTAATTTAATTTTTTACTTATTCACTTTAAATCCTGCTCACTGCCCCCTCCTGGTCACCGCCTCCCACAGTTCTCCCATCCCCTCTCCCCTTCTCCTCTGAGGGGGTGGGGACTCCCCTGGATATCTCTCCACCCTGGCAGTTCAAGTCTCTGTGAGGCTAGTTGCTTCCTTTCCCCCTGAAGCCAGACAAAGCAGCACACTAGAAGAATGTATCTCATGTAGAGGTGACAGCTTTTGGGATAGCTCCCCATCCGTCGTCCAGGTGTTCAGGGCCCACATGAAGTCCAAGTTGCACATCTGTTACATATGTGTGGGGAGGCCTGGGTCCAGCCTGTGTATGCACTTGGTTGGTGGTTCAGACTCTGAGAGCCCCAAGGGTCTAGGTTAGTTGACTCTGTTGGGCTTCCTGTGGAGTTCCTATCTTCTTCCAGGGTATGTACTCATATACATAAAATAAATAATTCTTAAAACAAACCAAAAACATAAAAAAAACCCCAAGGTGTAGGGTTTTGTAAAAGTTAATAGTGGAATTATCATGTGTTAATAATTTTGATCTTAAATGTTCCTCATGTGGTAAAGGCTTACCCCAAGTGAAACAGATGATGAGAGTTTTGACCTCACCAATGGATTTATCCACTGATGGGCTAATAACTTAATGCAGTCCTGGACAGGTAAAAACCTTAGAAGCATCAAGCCCCCTTTCTCCCTCCTTCCCTCCCTCGTTCCCTCAATATTCTGAACTCACATATAAAATGGGGATTTTTTTAAGGACTCTTGTTGTAGGACATGACTTGGCTGTGGTCCTCCCTAGGTTGAGCTGTGACCTCTCCTAACTGTTGAAACAGGCGTGGGTTGTGGGCCAGCAGGAAGCCTTGCCATTACCAACTGGTTATTCAACCCTGTGGAGCAGGTGCCAGATGCTCCGGGGAAAGGTGGATAGGATCCAAACCAGAGATAAAGAGAATCTAACACCCAACGTCTGCTCCAGGGAAGGAAGACCTGAGGCACAGCAGGAGAAGGTGGGGAGGAGGCAAGAAGCAAGACGGCTGCCCGATCTCCACTACAGTGGGTGGGAAGGCAGGATCCCATACCACCTGCCACAGTGGGGAGGTCTCAGATGGACAGATCAGACAGATCAGACACAGACAGACGGACAAATTAAAACACATACACACAGAGAGATACAACCACTGGAAACACACATAGACATATACACAGGTACATGCCAACACACACACACACACACACACACACACACACACACACACACACACGCACGCGCGCGCGCACGCAGAAACACACAAAGAGACAAAAATACTTGTGAACAGATGCAGAAAAATAAACACAGCTGACACAGAAACGAGAGATACAGAGCAACACACACACAGCTCAAACACACTCACAGAAGTACACAGACAGACACATAAACACAGACACATATACACACAAATATAGAGATAGTCACATATACACATATACAGTTTGAATAAAAAAAGAAATTTGAAAAGGACATGATTGTGTCTAGGTATGGTGGAGGAGAAGGTATATTGTAGATAAATAAGAGAGAACAAGGCAGATGTGGTGACATCTCAAAGTCCAGAGTGAACATGACCGAGTTGGGCTATGTGAGATGAGGGAAGGGAGATGAGAGAGAGGAGCCACTGCCCAAGAGGGGTAGCCTGGGCCAAGAGACTGCCATAGCCAAAATGGCTGGATTGTTTAGGGGCCAGAGGAGCTGTGGGGAAGGGAAGACCAGCTCAATATCTGGACTGGAGCATTAAGGGTAGAAGGTAGGGTGTGCTAGCCAGGAGGGCCCTATAACACGTAGAGACGGAGGGATGCTGAGGGAGCCTGGCTGTCAGCACCCACTCTGACATGTTAAGGGGTATCTCAGCCAGCCATTTGTTCTGGGTTTGAGATCTAACACGCATATACACATGGTCAGAGGTACAGAGAAACACAAATGCCAATGCAATATATCAAAAGAAACACACAGCTAGACATACACATACACAAACCCAGATAAACATACATACGCCCACTGACAGACAAATGGACAGAGACACCCATAAAGACACACAGAAAAATAGACAAATATATAAACACATGGGCAGACAGATATATACACAGAGGACAGATACACACAAGGAAGACACAAAGATGTATACATGCAAAAACACTCCAAAAGAAGGAGCACACAGGCACACACATACACAGAATGCACAGAGACAGACATATGTACACACAGAAATACTCAGACACCGCAGAGAAATACGCAGAGGAAGCCAACACACAGTCGCCTACCCAGGTCTTGCAGATAGATGTTCCCAGGGATAGACACACACCCCAGAGACACGCGGACAATCACAGGCTTAGCTAAGTGGGCACACACCCAGGAGTGCCTGAACCTCTGGTGGTTCCCCATTCTGTTTCAACCTGCATCAGCTCTCTGTGCATAAGACCCTGCTCTGGGCTGTTTGGGCACTGGGATGGAGTGGGAACTCTCCAAGGAGACCAAGGATGTAGGAAAAGAGAACATGGAAAGAGAGGACTGTTGGGGGATGGGCCAGGCAAGCTGAGTCTGGTGAAAAGCAGGAGAAAAGGAGGCAGAAGAACCTTCTTGGCATGGTAAACAGTCAGTGCTCTATATCCCCATTCTTCCTGTGCTCATACCTTCTCAGACCAAACGTGGACAGTGGTCACTCCCCTCTAGGTATCTGCTACCCCCCGTGCCTCACTTCAAGATCAGCGTGGTTATTTTCCTTCTCAAAATGGAAATATTAGGTCTGAGAGGTTGTGTTAGCATTCAGAGTCACACAGGCTGTCAGTTTATCTTCAACAGAAATCCCTTTTGGAACAGAGAATCCCTTAATTCCAGTGCAGAGCAGGAATCCTGCTTGGCAAAGGTCATGCCAGGGAAGACAGGATAGGGAAAGGCTGAGAGATTAGCCCTCAGGCCACCTGGCAGCTACTCTGAACTTGAGCCACCACGCCCTTGCACTCCTACCTTCTAGAGCAGGGCCCGTTGAGAGGCAGAAAGAGTGGGTGAGGAAGCATGGCAGGGGCTGTGCATCTTGCCTGGGAAGGGTCTGATGAGAGGGGTTCATCCTGAAGACCGATCTTCTGCTGGGAGGCTCTAGACTATAGGATTTTCACAGCTGTCATCAGAATAAATACTCACAAATCTGCCAGTGCGATGGGACATGCTTGTAATTTCAGCCGTTCCCAGACATGTGCGTGCATGTGGAAGTCCCCAGTCGATGTCAGACAATCATCTTTGCAGGTGGGTGGGATAATAGAACCACAGGTTGAAAGTCAATTTGTTCTTTATTGTGTTTATGTGTGCCGTGACATGTGTATGGGGGACGCAGAGGATGCTTTCGGAGGTGCATGCTCTCTTCCCACCATGGGGGTCCTAGGACTGAACTCAGGTCAGCGGGCTTGGCAGAGATCACCTTTATCCAGTGAGTCATCTCACTGGCCCCACTTTTTTTTTTTTTTTTTAAAGACATGGTGTCATGGATGGTCTTGAGCTCACTGTGCCGCCTGGAAGATGATTTTTGAACACCTGATCGTCCTGCTCCCACTTCCTGCTTCTTCCACATCCAGTGCCATGATAATTAACCTAGGACACTACAACTGGCCCGAAAAGGAACTGTGATAAAGGCCCAGGGGTCAGGCAAGAGTAGTGCCTGCCATCCCAGCACTCTCTATGAAGCCCAGGCTGGGCTTAAACTCACGATTCTCCTGCCTCCACATTCCAAGTGCTGGAATGCAGACACTACTCGTGACATGTTGTTGTAAAAATATAGTAATAATAAAGTATTGGTTCTTTTACCCGCTAGGTCTGCACTGCGGTGCCCCAAGATATCTGCTAGATATCTTGGTGGAAACACATCCCGGCCGCATACTTTCCTACACTCAAACCCTCACATAAAAGAACACACAACACAATAATCTTAGATCCAATTGATAATATATAATTGCCCACTTAAACATACAAAGCCCGGTACCATCCATCCCTTGAGAACCTTAATAACAACCTGTAAATACACAGAGCAGAATCTTAACATCACCTGCCATCTTGTCCTGCCACGGCTTCTGTGCCCCTCTCTCAGTCCTCTGTCTAGTCTCCTCCTCTCCTTCAAACTTCTCTCCCGCCCATCCTTCCTTCTCCTCCAATGACAGGCCTCCTCCTATGCTGTACCTGCCCCTCACCTGTACTTTACAAATTCAATGGAGAGGTGGTTCTGGTGAAGTCACCTGAGTCCTGAGTACAACACTAGGCAGCTGTCCTTGGGGCAGTGGAATTAGCATCAAAGTACAGATAACTCCAGGGCAAACCACAACAGTGACACCTGGACCTTTTTCTTATTTATTTATTTATTTATTTATTTATTTATTTATTTATGTATGTATGTATGTATGTATGTATGTATGTATGTTTGTTTGTTTGTTTGTTTGTTTGTTTTCATCCCAAATGCTTTCCCCCTCCTCACAGAGTCCCTCCCTTCCTCCCTCTCTCCTCCCCTACGATGGTGGGACACCCCCCCCCCCCGGATATCCACCCACTCTGGTGCATCAGTGTCTGAAGGATTTGGCACCTCCTCTCCCACGGAGGCAAGATAAGGCAGTCCTGTTGGAGATTTGATTCCACACTCAGAGTAAGTTTTAGGGACAGCTCCAGTTCTTGGGAGAACCATAGGGAGATTGAGCTGCACATCTGTTACATAGGTGCTGGGGACCTAGATTCAACTAGTGTATAGTTTTTGGTCAGTGGCTCAGTCTCGAGAGCTCCCAGAGGTTTCTGGACCGTTTTCACATTTCCTTTTCAGGCCAGTTGTAATGGCATACACACTTGTCATCCTGGCAGTGAATGTGGAGGAAGCAGCATACAATGTCTGCCTGTAGTGCCAGCTTTGGGAAAAAGGGAAATAGGGAATCAATCCCTAGAAGAAACTAGCTAGAAAGCACGCCACACTGGCAAACTTTGGATGTGGTTAAGAGACCCTGCCTCAGTGAACAAGATGGAAGAATGGTCAAAGATGATTCCTGATATCAACTTAGAGTTTACAGGTATACGTGCATGTGTGTGTGTGTCACACACACACACACACACACACACACACACACCACACACCCACACACACACACACACCACACACACACTTACACACACACACACACACACCACACACACACACACACACACCACCCACACACACACACCCACACACACACCCCACCACACACACCCCACACACACACACACCACACCCACCACACACACCCCACACACACCACCACAGACACACACACCACACACACACACCACACACACACCACACACACATACACACCACACACACACACACCACGGACACACACCACACACCACACACACACACACACACAAATACAAACACATAAAACACACACACACACCTCACACACACCCACACACCTCACACACCACACACAACACACACTCACACACCACACACACACCACACACACACACACACACACACACACACACACACACACACACACACACACACACACACACACACACCACACACACACACACACACACACACATACACACACACCCCACACACACACATCCACACACCCACCTCACACACCACACACAACATAACTTACACTCACACACCCAGCACACTCACACACACACTCACACACACACACACACACCACACACACCACACACACACACACACACACACCACACACACACTCACACACACTCACACACATACACACACACTCACACAAGCATTCCCATACAGTGAATTCCCACACATAAAAATAAAAACAAAACCAAACAACAACAAAACCAAATCATGTGCATGCCTATAAACAGACAAAATAGAAAAAGAAAACAACATAGATACTCACCTTGTTGGAGGGCAGCAGTCCCAAACTTAGCTTACTCACCGCATTGAAGTCCAAGGATGTACAAGAAGACAGCTCTCTCTGGGGAGAGCTTAGGATACCAGGGTAGAGTTGACGTGACTTCCTATAGGTTTCAGAGGTATAGGAAGGGTTTATACCATGTCTCCCACAGTATGAGCTTGTGGTCAAGCTATTTTAATTCCCTGGACATGGAGAGTTAGGAGAGGAACCCATCTATTTGATGTATATCTGTCATTTGGGTTGTGTCACAGATATGCACTGATAATGTGAATGAAGTCCATTAGCCTGCGGCCTGAGTGCAGAATCAGCTATGAGGGAGGAGAGAGACTGGCTGCTATTGGGCATGACCATGGCAGAGTCTGGTCTGACTTGGGTTCCAATATTCAGCAGGCATCACTGTGACTCAGGCTCATGACTGCAATCAATACAGCGAGGACCCTGTGATAACACCAGGGCCCAGATAGCCCTGAGTCTTCTCCCTTCTTAAAGTCTTTCATGTTATCCACATGTAATCTCATTTATCATGAGAAGTAACACATTTAGGGACCAATGAGATGGATCAGGTAGTAAAAGCATTTACTGTTAAGCCTGGTAACCTGAGTTCAATCCCTGGAACCCACGTGGTAGAAGGAAGGTCAGAACTGACATTTGCAAGCTGTTTTCTGAACCCCACATATACGCTGTGGCACATAAGTGTTTCCCTTAAACAAATATAAAATCAAATTGAGGTAACAAAGTCACAGATTTCAGAGGTCAGGAAAATCTCAGATTGTCTTGGCTACTTTTTTTTTTTGTTTGTTTGTTTGTTTGTCTTGGCTACTTTTATGTCAACTTGACACAAGCAAGGGTCTTCAGAGAAGGGAGCATCAGTTGAGAAAAATGCCTCCTTGGGAACTGACTGAAGGCAAGCCTGTGGGGCATTTCCTTAATCAGTGATTGACAGGGGAAAGCTCGACCCATTGTGGGTGGTGCCCTTCCTGGGCTAATGGTCCTGGGTTCTATAAGAAGGCAGGCTCAGCAAGCCATGATAGGCAAGCCAGGAAGCAGCACTTGCTTGTAGGTTCCTGCCCTGTTTGAATTCCTATTCTGATTTCCTTCACTTGTAATCTCCCCGTCCATGCGAGTCTCAAATGATTAAGGAACCTACTAAGTGCCAGGACACAGGAAGCAGCTCTGTGCTGCTCCTCCTCATCTTAATTACTTTCTGATTTCTGTGGAGAACTACAGCCCCAATATGCTTTAGTCATGGTGTTTCGTGCAGCAATAGAAACACTAAGACAAGTTGCCACCAGGATTGTGTAGTATTGCTGCGACAGACCTGTCCGTGTTATGGACAGGACTGTGCATGTGCTTCGGAAATTTGAGCAAGAAAAGCCATTGAATGTTCAATGAGCCATACTGTTGGAGTTTGGAAAAATGTTGAGAGCAATGCAGAAGATGGAGGGCTGGCTGATGAAGCTTCAGGGGGAAGCAAAGACTCTAATGTGGCCATCTGTGTGAAGAGTCTGTAGTGTCTGCTCAGTTGGAGCTGAAGACCAGAACAACTAAAGTATAACCTTTGTTTTACTGGGACAATTGATGCTGGTTAGCTAGAGCTGAGAAATTAGAGGTGATAAAGGAGAGACCAGCATCATTGAGTGAACTCTTCTTGGAAGTGTTTTTTGAGAGCACATAGAAACTGTGTTTCAAAGGTGACCAAGGTTGTACCTCATGTTGGTAGCAGAACTCGGTAGTTTAAGAGTTACCCAAGTGGTACTGATTTCATTGCCGCAATATAAACCCTAAGACAGAGAGGTTTGAATAACTCTTACTGTGTTTAGCCTAGGCTTTGTGGGTTCCAGGGTCCAGTCTTCAGGCCTGGCCAAAACAAACCCAGGTTCTGGAGAAGATCTATATAAGTGTCTACTTTGGACCCCCTAGCTGGAGGCCAATGGTCATTCTCCATTATCAGCTTGATGAAATCTAGAGTCACCTAGGAGAGGTACCTCTGAATATGTCTGTCGGTAGTTGCCTTGTCAGATTGAAGTGGGAAGACTTGTCCACTGTGGTGGCACTCCTGTCTGGATCCTAGAGTGTAGAGAAAGGGAAGGTGAGCTAAGTGCCAGCATATACCACGCTCTGTTTCTTAACTGCAGACGGAATGTGACCAGCTGCCCCAGGCTCCTGACTGATCTGGAACAGTGAGCTAAAATAAATGCTTTCTTCCTAAATTAGTTTTGCCAGAGTGTTTCATTGTAGCAACAAGAAGGTAATTAAGATGAGGAGGAGCAGCACAGAGCTGCTTCCTGTGTCCTGGCACTTAGTAGGTTCCTTAATCATTTGAGACTCATAGAGGGGAGATTACAAAGGTGTCAAAGCATGTGAGTGTTGGGGTGGGGTGGGGGCTAGTGATAGGGTATAGCTCAGTGAGAGAGTGCTTTCCAAGCATGTAAGATGCCCTGGGAAACACACACACACACACACACACACACACACACACACACACACACACACACACACCACAATACACACACACTTACAATCCCAGAGTTTAGGAATTAGTGGAGACAGTTGGATTAGAAGGTCAAAATTATCCTCAGGTACAGAGGGATTTTGAGACCAGGTTGAGATATAAGTGATTCTGTCTCAAAAATAAAAATAACAATGAAAAAGAACTGCGAAGCAACAAAAGTCTGCAAGAGAAAATATGGGAGCTTCCATTTCTCCTGCTTGAGATCCAGTCTTAGTTAGGGTTCTCCTTCTTAGACCATGCATACTGTATTCTCCAGCTTAGAAATCTCCTATTATCTCATACCAGCCAGGCACAGCTTCCCCTCTCTCTCTTAACCCTGTCCACGTTGATTCTAAATCTTTTGGGTACACCATCTTCCTTCTATTGACCACCCCTGGGTCATGCCTTCCAGAATGACAAACTCCCATATCTTCCACACTTCCACATTGCTCCTCTCATGCAACCCAAGTTCAAAATGGGTTATATCGGGGCTGGAGAGATGGCTCAGCGGTTAAGAGCATTGAGTGCTCTTCCAGAGGTCCTGAGTTCAATCCCCAGCAACCACATGGTGGCTCACAACCATCTGTAATGGGATCTGATGCCCCCTTCTGGTGTGTCTGAAGACAGCTACAGCGTACTCACATATGTAAAATAAATCTTTAAAAAAAAGTGGGTTATACCTCTTCTTAGAGAACCCTGTGAGGTTTTAGTGGAGGACTCTACACTGCTGTCCCCCGATGGTGCTTCTAATTACATTTACTTTTATTGATTCTGTGCAAACATGTATACGTGTGGGTACACATGTAGATGTCAAAAGACAACTCATGGAAGCTGGCTCTCTTCTACCACCATGTCCTGGGTATTGAACTCAGCTTGTCAGGCTTGGTGACAGACATCTTTACTTGTTGAGTTACCTTGTTAGCGGACGCTTCTTTTAATCTTTTAATTTACACAGCTCCAAAGAGGCAGAAGTAGCTTCTTCCAAGAACACCTAGCTCCTTCCAGGCTGGGGATCAGGCCTAGGCATGCAAACCAAAAGCTTCATTCTTCTTCAGCCATCCAAATTTGGCCGTAACTTCCACTGAAAATCTCTCCATGGCTAGCGCACACTCAAATCCTCCACGTTTCTATGGATCTCTGGCCTGGCTTTCCCTGTCAGCATCCATGCAAGTGGCTCCCATGGTTTGAGAGCTCAGGAATATCCTGTGTGACTTTCCTCTTCCACAAAAGCAACACAAATTTCAGAGGGGCAGAAAGGAAATAAAGGGTGAATATCGTCCCTGCTCCCCACTTAGTGGTGCATACCTGCAGTCCTAGAATGCAAGAAGCAGAGGCAGGAGGATGGCTGAGTTTGAGGCTGGTGTGTGTGTGTGTGTCTGTGTGTGTGTCTGTGTGTGTGTGTCTGTTGTGTGTGTGTGTGTGTCTGTTGTGTGTGTCTGTGTGTGTGTGTCTGTGTGTGTGTGTCTGTGTGTGTGTGTGTCTGTGTGTGTGTTGGTGGGGTTGTCAAAGGAAAGACCTTGTCTCAAAAACTCAGGGAGAAAAAACATATGGATGTTTGTGTGGGTGGTATATTCAGGGATGGACCCCTCTAAGGAAGTGACTCCCAATGATAGGATCCCTTAAGTAGGAATATCTCGACTTCCTGTAATGGGCCTTGGGTTTATCCTGGGACCCACTGAGAACTGTCTTTTTATTTTGTTTTTTGAGTCAGGCTTCCCTGTAGCTCAGCCAGGCTTCTATGGCTCCAGAGTGTTGGGATCTGAAGTCTGTATATCACCCTTGGTTTATCAAGCTTAAGGATTCCTGTGTGCTAGACAGCCTGAGCTAGGCTTGATGTCCTTATTTTAAGTTTTCTGGTTTTGAAGATGACAGGTCATTAGAAGCCTCTTCCCTTTTACTGGTAACTGCTTGCCTGAGAATTATCTTTCTTCTGGTTGTACTAGGCAAGGAGAGGCCAAACATCCTCCTGCATTGTCTTGGCTCAAACTGTGGCAACACCTATCACACTGAATTTGTATCTCTGCTTCATCTCTCAGATCTTGCCTGACCTTTGTATCTAACAAAACCACAGCTGACATTAGTGTAATCTCCCTTCTCCCTCTCAATCCTATGGACGGCCTTTTGGTGGGTCTAGGCCGAGCAATCCTCTGGGTTGGTCTGACAGACTCCAAGTTCTCATGTACTAGGGTACCGAGGCCTGCGGAATGATTCAAGCTTCCTTTGTAGAGACAAGCAGTGCATCTGAGAAACGGACTGCAGGCAGAACGACAAACCAGAGCATCACAAAGAAGAGACCTTGGACTGGAAAACAGGGAAGAGATGAAGCACGAGCCAGAGAGAGTGCCCAGTAGACGCTGCTGGGTTAAAACATCAGAGACAGGATCTGCAGAAACCTACAGCATGGCTGGAGAAAGGCCAGGTGTCCAGAACAGCCTCTGGTCGGGGCGGGGCCTGACAAAGCCGGACTGGGCTAGGGACCAGGCCTTGGCAGCCAAAGGAAGAGGCTGAAAGCAGGGATTGGGGTGAGGAGTGGCAGACCAAGGGTTGAGTGGAGTTGGGGGCCGGTCCTGGCGGCCGCGGAGGGGCGGGGGAAGGCTGTGGGCGGGGCCTGGAAGCTCCGAGCAAGTTAGTTTAGGGCTGGGTTTCTCTCTAAGCAGGGTCGGCTGGAGGTAGGGTCCCAAGGTGCAGGATTAGGGGCTGAGAGCGGGGTCTGGAGGCGACAAATGATTGTAGGGCGGGGCCTGGGGAGGGGCCTGGTGGCGAGGGGGCGAGGCCAGGCCGCGGGTTGGGCAGTTTAGGGTTCAGGGGTCTTAGACTAAGCGGTTCTTCGCGAGCACTGGGCCAGAGCGCACTGAAGCCACGCCCCTTTCCCCTGCTCAGACCACGCCCAAGGCCCCATCAAACTCCTCCCGGAGGCCCCCTCCGGTCCCATTTCCTCTCTCGCGGGTGGAGGCTCAGTAGAGAGGAGTTTCTCGGCCCAACGCGGTCTGTGGCGTGTCTACGGTATCTTCGGGTTAGCTGATCCCCGCACCGCGTCGGCCTGCATCCTGCTGTCTGCACCCCCAGGTAAGCAAGCGCCCCTCTCTGGGGGCGCCGCCCTAATAGTTACCCTCGAAACATTCTCCTGTCTCTCCTCCAGGACTTAGTATTGCCTTGGTCGGAGCCAAAACGATCACTGAATTTTCCATCATTCCTCCCACAAGGTATTTCTCAGGGTTTCCCATCTGCTTGGGGCTCAGGTTGCATTCTCCGGAGAGCTGTGGTGCCTCCGAGGGCGCAAGTGCAGGTGGTGGACGTGACAGGAAAATGCGCGGGAGAGAATGGGGGCTGTCGTGACGTGGGGAATCCGGACTTGTGAACGGGCCCTGCGCCACATGAGTGTCTGTCACCCAAGAACTGGTGCACAGCGCCTGCTGGGTGCTACTGACCCGCAAAGGCCGCAGGCACAGCAGGGTCTTGACGAAAATCACGTAGACCCGGCCTCTGGGAAACAAGGTGGTTTCAGATGGTGCCTGGAGTGTGCAGAGCACTATTCAAAGGGGGTTGGAGTGTAGTGAGGAAGCGTGCGGTGTCTGAGGGAAAGGGGCAGCCTGGCTTGATAGCACCTGCTCTGGAGAGCTTTCTGGGCCCAGGCAACAAAATCCTCGGGAAAGGCCCAGGTTGGTGTGTTTGCAGATCAGAAAAGAGGGTGAAGGGTATACGGGGCAGAAAGGAGGTAGGAATTGGTTGACCAAGCTTGGAAGGCAACGAGGAGCCATCAATTCCATTCTGTGGGTTTTGTGTACGAGGGGTGCTTAAAGCAGTAAGTAACAGCCATCTGATTGTGTCTTGAGAGGAACATCCTGCACTATGTAGGGAAAGTTGAAAAGACACCGGGCAGCCCCAGCGACTGGCGGGGGGTGGGGCTGTGGGTGGGAGCTCTGATGGAAGGTGTGTGACATGATAGGAAGTTAGAAATTCTTTGTTTCCCCCCAGAAGAATTGTGTTTCATGCTTGTTTGGAAGTGAGAGGTGAGGAATGTCTGTGGAGCTTTCAGAACCGAGCTTCTGAGAAATTGGAAGGGGCCTTATTTTACTTTATTTTATTTGGTGGGAGGTGGTTGAATCCAGGGCCTTGTCCTAGGCAAGCACTGCACCACTGCAATACTTTGGTTGTTTCCTTCTTCATGTATTTGTACACACATGTGGTGTATATGTGTGTATACATGTGTGTGCAGGTATGTGTCTGTGTGGAAGCCAGAGGTTGACTTCTTATGCCTTCCTCTACCGCCCTTCACATTATGTTTTGAGACAGGGTCTCTTTACTGAACCTGGAGGTCATCACACTTGCACAGCAGGCACGGGCAGGACTCACTGAGTTGTCTGTCATCATCAGCTTAGCCTGAGGTTTTATTTTGAGACCATCTCACTAACTTGGGTAAGCTGCCTTTGAACTCATTCTGTAAGCCAGTCATGCCTTGGGCTTGCAAAATCTATGAGCTGATATGTGGATGTGGGAGACCGGGCTGCCTAAGACTGAAGTTTGGGCCCAGTCAGGGACCTAGGCACTAGTGTGGGGTGACCTGGACCTATCGGCTGGATGCAGAGCCCCGAGAAAGGAGTCTCAGACTATGAACTTGTCTTGGAAGCCCCACATCCTTGACAGCTGGAATCTTCCCAGCCAGAGATGCAGTTTGGGTCAAGTTCCAGTAGCATCACTCAGCATGCCTTGAGCCTTCTTGCAGGGAATGCTGGGGGATCTCCTTTCCCTATCTTCTCACTTAAGGAGCTTATTTTCAGGAGTCCAGGAGAGAAGAGGCAATAGACATAGAGCTGGGAACTCCTGGCTGCAGGAAAGGGTTCTGAGTTTCTGTTTGCCTGTCTGCAAAATGGGTCTGAAGTACCTTTCTCCTTAATGAGTCCGAAATCTCTGCCCTTTACATTCCTGAGAGCCTGTGGTTGGCTTCCTTGCCCACTCTGAGATAAGGAGAACACTATCCACTTCTAAACCCAAGGCCATTAGCCATTAGAGGGGTGAGGGGAGCATCTAGTTGGCACAGTGCCTGGGAGAGAGTGAATATTTAGCAAAGGAGCCTCTGGGCTTACCAAAGATGACAGAGAGAGTGAGTAAAGGCCCGCCTCCCACCCTGGGATGATACAAGAAAGCATTGCACCCAGGAATGCTCCCCTCTGATC
Organism: Rattus rattus; assembly: GCF_011064425.1. NCBI lineage: Eukaryota > Metazoa > Chordata > Mammalia > Rodentia > Muridae > Rattus > Rattus rattus. The sequence continues at coordinate 2,643,035 of NC_046169.1, forward strand.
TGGGTGCCCCAGGTTGCTCACAACTCCAGCCTGGGCTTGCAGAGTGGTGCAGCCCTCAGGCTAGTGGGATCACCTCATTTTCCCCAGTTGTAAAATGGGACCAATGGTATTTAAACACCCTGCATAGTTAGAAGAACTGAGGACAATACCTGGCTAGTAATCAGTGCCTGATGAAATCAGTCTATTAACATAGGAATATTGCAGAGTTCATGCCTCAGGGCAGAACTGAATGCAGTAACATGGCCTGGCTCAGAGAGTCAGGAAAGGCCTCCTGGGTGGGTGACACTTCTCTGTGTTCTGGGTTACATGGGATGATTTGATTGAAGATAGAGAGACACTGTGGGATGAATTTATTCTCTCTTAAGCCGGAGATCAGCCTCTCAAGGACTGAATGCTGGCAGCTTCCTAGAAGCCCTTTAAACAAATATTTATTTACTTTACATCCAGACTGCAGCTCCTCTCCTTCCCTCTCAGTCCTTCCCCATCCCCACCCCTCTGCCCCATCCATTTCTCCCATTTTTCTTCAGAAAAGGGGGGACCTCCCATGAATATCAGCCAGCCTTGGAATAGCAAGTTGCAGTAAGATTAGGTGCATCTTCTTGAGGTTAGACGAGGCAGCCCAGTTAGGGGAAAGGGCTCTAAAGGCAGGCAACAGATTCTGAAGTAGCCCTACTTCTGCTGGGAGGAGGTCCACATAACGACCCAGCCGCACAACTGTTACGTATCTGCGGATGACCTAGGTCAGCCCCATGCTTGTTCTCCTAGAGGTGTTTTTTATCGTGATACAAAAGGCACTTTTAGCAAGGTAAGTTTTGTGTATCACAATCTTTTATCTGATCTAGGGTTTGTCTTGAAGGAACCATCACCTAAGCAATTTGCAGCCATACCTAATTTCTTCCCCGGTATGTCTCGGGACTAAGTTATGCAAAAGCTCTGAGAACAACCTTATAAAATCTCAGATAACAACCGCTGAGAAAAGGCTACTTCAGAGCTTAGGTGCCAACCCTCTGGACATCATGCCAGGTAGAATGCTACAGTGATTCACATAAGAATGGATTGGGCAGAAGAACGTAT